>NC_133373.1:41328683-41434375 GCF_049309525.1 Garra rufa
TATTTTTTATTTTGATGTAGTAATTTATTTATTTTTTTAAATGTTTTTAGTAATTTGTGTTTTTATCATTTTTGTTAGTAGTTTTTATTTTCATTATTTCTTATTTTATTTTTACATTTTATAGTTGATTTATGTTTTATTTTATTTTTAATTTAATTTAATTGTATTTTATTTTTATTTCATTTAAAGTTTATTTTGCTTCAATTAACTGGTTTGACTGGTAGTGTATACAGGTTTTTTTAAAACTTAAATATTTACTTTGAGACATGAAAATATTTTAATCTTATTGTGTATCTAGATTTTAGATAACATTTATTAAAATATTTTTTCATTAACCAATTCACCAATTAAATTTTTTATGCTTTATTTATTGATACAGAAGCACACTGTACATCCTTTCTCTTCTCTTCTTGTGCCTTTCCTCTCTGTGACAGAGAAAGATTACCAGCAGTAAAAATGACGTGTATTGAAACCGTCTTTGCTTGAAATGTCATCTCTCAGTATTTGAGATGAGGTGGGGTGTGATATGACATTGGGCAGCTCTCTTGCCCTCAGAGACACAACTACAGCAGTCAAAGAAGGAAGAGGACAAACCTGCTCTGTCTCTTCCTGTTCACTCATATTGACATTCTTTAGATTAGATATCTCTCTGTCATCCTAGCATAAGCGTTTAAAAGGCTTTAGAGTGTTGTTTACATAGTGTTTTGCTGCTTGTCTTATGTAAACTCAGATGTAATTACATTTTCAACTTCTGCTTTGGTCCGTCCTCATCTGATTTAGGACACCTGACATCACAGCAGAATCAGCTGCTTCCTTTTTAACTCATTAGTTTTGAGCCCAAACATTTTCTGCCTTAGTAAATAAGCAAACGTCTAACTTAACTTAATTGTGTAGTGGGAATTTGCCCTCTGTCTGGGCGAGCAAGGTGTCCTGCTGACGTGGGGTTAACGCTGCCCCTCTGAACACACCACTGTATTAATCCAGGGTCAGAGACCTGTTGAACACATTGATTTCCCCCGGGATCAGTCTTCGTCAGAGGTGAAAGGTGCTCACGCAGGAATGTGCTTTCGCTGCTTTAACTTTATTTTTAAACCAACTTAATATAACCCGGTGACCTCTATAGGATTTTACTAGGTTTTAATTATCTGAACATTTAAAGGGGCCCAATTGTAACATTTTCTTTTTTTCTTTTTGAAGTCTTCTTATAATGTTAGTCAAGATTTCTTGCACCAAAAACATCATAATTGAGGTTTAGATGATTATTTATGATTACAGTTTCTGCTGCTGTACATTTTGTACTTTTATATCTATGACTTTCTAAAAAGTTTAGTTTGGGGAGGATTAGTGTTATGTGTATTACAGTATCACTATGCATTCAACTTTCCCAAAGAATGTACTTAAAAAATGCACTAACAGTCAAAAGTTTTTGAACATTAGGATTTTTAATGTTTTTAAAGAAAACTACCAAGCCTGCATTTATTTGATCCAAAGTACTGCAAAAACAATAAAATTTTGAAATATTTGTACTATTTAAAATAACTGTTTTCTATGTGAATAGTTTTTAAAATGTAATTTTATTTATTTGATCAAAGCTACATTTTTAGCATCATTCACTCCAGTTCTCAGTAGGGGTGTAATGATACACCAAAGGCACGATTCGGTTCGGTTCACGGTTTTGGGGCCACGGTTCGGTTCAGTTCGGTTTCTGTTTGCTGTGGGGTTAGGGTTGATGTCATCTTAACAGCAATGCTAAGGAACAATAGATTCACTTAATAACAAGAACAACTAAACTTTTTCTTTATTAACTTTGCCAACCCATTTTAGTACAGTCAGGATACCCGAGTAAGTTAGTGAAAATTAGACATTCACTTGTCCGAGTTAAAAATTTACTTGTCCGGGGCAAAAAAATGCCTTTTTTGCTGTAAATTAATCCATTCTGAAGCAACAGTCTCATCACTACTCTATAAGGTCTTGCTTTAATCTGAATATTTGTGATATTTGCCTTAAATTGATTTCTAGGACACTTTTTAACTTTATTTTCCTAACCTTACTAACTGTATGTGTCATCATTCACATCAAATTCTTAAATTTTATCAATACATCAAATTAGAATAATTAGACTCTGTATGGTTGCACAAATTAAATCAGTATCAACAAACTCCATCTTTCCGGGCCTGCAATGAAATTGACATTTAACTGTATTTACTTAGACTGTTTAATGAAGATAAGAGGTTCCAAAAAAATGCATTTACACAGTAAAATTGCAAATACATAAATAATGTAATAAGATTAATGTTATACAAAAATATTGGAAAAATGCAATACCTTTAAATATAAAATCGAACCACCAATAGGTGGCAGTAGTCACTGTCTTAATGAGCGAGTCACGGATTCAACCACAGATGGATTCAACCAGTTCGTTCACTGACTCGATTCATTAAAAAAAAAAAGCTAAATCATTCAGGACTGAAATACCGCTGTGTTGCTCGGAGATTCACGGAGGTTCTGCTGTTGCTTAGAACTATTTTAGTTTGCAAAATGGTTAATGATGTGTCTGTTAATATTAACTACTAGTTTATTGAACTACTGTTGTATAAAATCATCAATGTCACTCACGTTTGCAATCGTAATGGTGCTTTCCTACCGCAGTATGTTTGTTCAGGCTTGTTTCTTTGTGTATGCTGTTGAGCCTGTTAGTGTTGATTTCGAAAGTTTCGTTGCTGCACTAGTTATTGTTTGTAATTGATGTTTTAATCAGGTTACTTGTCCGGTCGGACAAGTAAAATCCCCTTTCACAAAATCCACTTGTCCAGGACAAGCGTTAATGTCGTGCCCTGAGTGTGCTCACTCAAGTCACATGACATGACATGCACTTGGAAAATACTAACTTTAGAATATAATATTTAGAACAAAATTTAGAACAAAAGCTCATCATTACTAATACAATTTAATGAAATGTGATAAAATAAAGATGTGTTTAAATTGGTTAAATTAGTTAGAGACAAGTGACGTCAACCCCAACAATGGGCAGCAGGGGGCGTGAGAGTACCGCGGTACGCCACGAGAGTTTCGCGATACGTATCGTGGTTGGTGTATCGCGATATTTCGGTTCGGTTTGTAATATCGTTACACCCCTAGTTCTCAGTGTCACATGATCATTTAGAAATTATTCTAATATGCTGATTTGCTGTTCAAGAAACATTATTATTATTTTTATTATGATCAATGTTTAAAACAATTGAGTAGAAATAAAAAGCTTCTGTACAGTTATATGCTATACTATTTCAGAAGCTTTCTTTTTGGGAAAGAGATTATGGAAATTAATACTTATGTTTAGCAAGGATGCTTTAAATTGATCGAAAGTGGTGATAAATACATGTATAATGTTACAAAATATTTTATTTCAGATAAATGCTGTTATTCTGAACGTTCTACTCATCAAAGAAACCTGAAAAAATTCGACTTGTGTTTTCAACATAATAATAATAATAATAATAATAATAATAATAATAATAAATATTTTTTGAAGAGCGGATCAGAATATTAGAATGATTTCTGAAGGATCGTGTGACTGGAGTAATGATGCTAAAATTCAGCTTTGAAATCACAGGAATAAATGAAATTAAAAATATATTCAAGTTATTTTAATTGATAAAAATATTTTAAAATTGTACAGTTTTTGCTGTACCTTGGTACTATATGGTTGCTGGCTTTGTATTGTCAAATAAATGCAGGCTTGGTGAGCCGAAGAAACTTAAAAAAAATAATAATAATTTTTACTGTTCAAAAACTTTTGACTTTATTTATTTATTTATTTTGGATGTCATATCAATGTTTTGACGCTTTTGTGAATTTAGACATCACAGCATTATAATGCATTATAAAATATGCATAAATGTTTATTTTCAAGTTAATAGTTACATTTAAAATACATCTTGAATTTGAAGGGGCTGCTTTTCCAGAATTAGTTAAAGGGATAATGGAAGATTATGGTGAAGCTAGTTTTACATGACTGCTAAAGTAGTCTATAATTGAAAATAAGTTGAAATAAGCATCCACATTTAAATTAAAATTCTGTCTTTAATTACTCACTCTTGTGTCGTTCCAAAACCGTAAGACCTTCGTTCATCTTCAAAACACAAATTAAGGTATTTCTGATGAAATCCAAAAGCTTTCTGACCCTGGATAGACAGCAACTGACACATTCAAGACCAAGAAAGGTAGGAAGGACATCGACAAAATAGTCCATGTGACATCAGTGGTTCAATCGTAATGTTATGAAGCTATGAGAATACTTTGTGTGCAAAAATAACAATTTTATTCAACAATTTCTTCTCTTCAAGATAGTCACATGGACTATTTTAACAATATCCTTACTTCCTTTCTGGGCCTTCAATGTGGTATGGGTCAGAATGCTCTTGGATTTCATCAGAAATGTCTTGATTTGTCTTCCAAAGTCGAACAAAGGTCTTACAGGTTTGGAACAATGCCAGAATTTTCATTTTTGGTTGAACTATCCTTTTAAATATCCAATAAAACAATATAACAGTAATATGGTCCTAATATATTGTGCGCCCCTACTATAAAAAAAAAAAGTGTCGCTTTTCCATGATACGACCCTGGTAGAGCATAAGTATAGTTTAAACTGATTACTACAGCATCCAGCCGAGGCCTGCTGGTGTCTTATGGTGCGTTCACACCGCACACTTTGTCTGCGTCAGGCAACGCACCTAACGCATCTAGTTTGACGCATGTACGTTGAAGCTGGCAACGCTTGCTTTTTGGTGCGTTCACACCGCACACGTCAGGCAACGCTCCCAACGCATCTAGTTTTCTGCACACTTCCCCTGAATAAACCATGGCAAACTATTGGGACTGGACATTTTGGAATCCTCTCATGAACATGTTTCGCTAGCTAACGAAATGGGAAATAATTACGTTGAGAAAAGATTTGACAACCCGATCTCTTCAGCGATCTTCATCCAAGCAAGTTCCTTTACATTCCTGTCTTTATACAACAACGAGGACGGATCATACAATTCTCTGCGATTGCAGACGGCTAGAATAAGTTTGTAGCCGTCGTCAATCGCAGAGAAATGTATGTTGTTGTTTTTTCTGCTCCCGCTTCATTCAAAATACGTGTGGTGACGTCGCTACAGTGAGACGCTCTGATTGGTTGACGCACTGCGTCAAGTGCGTTAAGTCCGTCAAAAGTTCAACTAGCTGAACTTCTGCGTTGCTTGCGTTGGCTGCGTTGACGCTTGAAACGCAGGTAACGCTTGAAAAGTTGACGGATCCAACGGACACAACGCAACGCAGAGCCTCTGACGGACCTCTGACGGACTCAACCATTGACTTTACATGTAATCTTGCCGCAACTGACGCATGACGGTTTGGGCGGTGTGAACGCAGCTTTACAAGTGATTGGTTGTTTCTTATTATAGAGATTGATAGGCAGGAGGCTGTTTGCACATCGGTGAGGCTGACTGTCAAGAACAGAGCTGGGCTATTAGTATGCTAATTGCAGTCGGCCAGAGATGGATGCTGACCTCGTGGTCTAAAGGGTCATTGTTGTGTGTAGACGTTGCAGATGGACGCGGGCTGAAGTTGTTGACTCAGTCCTATCTTAACTGTCCGAACTGTCGCTTTGCTACATGGAAATGTTTAGTCATAGGCAGTGTGAGGCGAGCAGATTAGCCTGTTTCCATTCTCCACTATTGTTTCGTGCCGATGACAGCCTTTTTTCTTAGTAGCCTGTTGGCGAAGGCAAGCATCACTATTGATATTGCTTATGATGGGGATTTTTAACAAGACATTTCAGGGTGTATAGCAGTGTAGCATAGCAGAAGCAATGCCAAAATAGTGTTTTTGATTTCCAGGGAATGCATAAACTTGAACTATATCTCAAATGAAGCTGCTTTTTGTTGTAGTCTATCAAATAGTAATGCACTCACAAATTTTAATTTGAAAAAGCAGTGTCCTGTTGTCAGTAAAGTCGCTTTCAGGAAAGACAAATGCTTTAAAATTCTTTCTGTGGTGTGAATTGGGAGGTGGCCGGAGTCCCATGTGTTTTCAGTTATTCTGGGTGTGATCGTCAGGTCGGGTCACCACAAGCTTGACCGAAATTCTACACTGACATGTTTTATTATGCTTTTTCTCCACTTTGAAATAAAGCTATGAGCTCATGAGCTAGTCCTTGTCAAACTGTCTGGTGATTTGCATGAAAGCTGTAATAAACTGTCGTCGCCCCCTGCTGGTAGGATTTCACCCATCCTTGAGGACATTGGCTTTTTCCTGCTATGTGAATATTTTTCTGACACAGTGACTGAAAGGATCTTTCAATGCATAAAGTGTACTGTTTATTAAATGTGCACTTCTTGAAAATGGAAAAATGTGAGAATTAAGCCTGGACTAGAGTTATTATAGTAGAACTAAAACCATAAAAACACTTCGTTAACTGAAGCAAAATAAACTTCAAATGAAATAAAAATAAAATAATACAATTAAATTAAAAAAATCTTAAAATATATAAAATCAACTATAAAATTAAAAAATAAAATAAAAATAATAATGAAAATAAAAAAAACTACTAATAAAAATGACAAAAACACAACAAATTGCTAAAAACATATACGGTGTAACATGTAAAAATACATACTAAAACATACTAATAAAATAAAATATAATAAAATAATAAAAACATTATATACAATTAACTTATTAATAAAAAAATTAAAATAAAATAATAAAATTTAATTAAAAATTAAATAGATAAAATATAAAATCAACTATAAAATTAAATACAAAATAAGGAAATAAAAAACTACTAGTAAAAATGACAAAAATACAACAAATTACTAAAAATGTAATTAAACGAAAAATGAAAAAAAGAATGAAATACATCAAAATAAAATAAAATATATATATAGAAAAAAAAGAAATAAAATAAAATATAAAATCAACTTTAAAATAAAAAATAGAATAAAATATAAAACTACAAATAAAAATTACAAAAAACAATTGCGGAAAAAAATATAATAAAAAATAAAGTAAAATACAATTATATTAAATAAAATGTAAAATAAAATATAGAATTAAAAAAATAATCTAATAAAACATAATACTAATACAAGAAAAAATACTAAAGTACTACTAATAAAAATGACAAAAACACAACAAATTACAAAAACACGATTTAAAAAAAAAAGAGAATTCTACATATAAATAAAATATAATAAATTAAATAATAATAATAATTATTATTGTTATTATTATTATTATTATTATTATTATTATTATTATTATTAGGATAGGACAATGTTTGGCTGAGATGCAACTATTTGAGTATCTGAAATCTGAGGGTGCAAAAAATATAAATATTGAGAAAATTGCTTTTAAAGTTGTGCAAATGAAGTTCTTAGCAATGCATATTACGAATCAAAAATGAAGTTTAGGAAGTAGGAAATTTACAAAATATCTTTGGAACATGATCTTAAAAGAAAAAAAAAAAAAAGAAATATCGATCATTTTGACCCATACACCATATTTTGGGCTTTTGCTACAAATATACCCGTGCAACTTAAGACTGGTTTTGTGCTCCAGGGCCATATATTTGAGTGATACTTCAAAAAGCTGGCCTAAACTGGATCTTTAACCACCAATGAGGAACCCAGCCTCCCTGAATGGATCCTTGTATCGTTAACATTTTTGGGAAGTTTTCAAATTCCTCCTCTTATATTTCTCCAGTTGCTTCGCACATGTTTTTCCATATGCCGAAAGCGGTGACAGTGGACATATTTATGGTCCTCAGCAGATGAGCGTGATGATATCAGCCTGGATAGAAGGTTTGACTCTGCTTCGGAATTTCTGAAATTCAAATGGATAAGAGATGAAAGACCGCATCCTGCCTTATAACTGATTTATGAGCTCCACGCCGCAGTCCAGGGGTTCAGTCCGTGCGTGCGTCCCTCTGTACGCATGATGATAAAGCTGGGATGAGTTTTCTCCAGCAGGGTTTAGAGTTGCAAGGTCAAAGGTGGGACGGCGGGGGGTAAACAGTCAGCCGTAACGCTCATATGTCTCCTTTTCATCAGTAAACCCTCTTACGGGCTTCAAAGACATTCTTGTGTGAAGCCGAAGAGCATGTCCTGTCTTCTTGTGTCTGTGCATGCTAGATAATTGAACTATATGAAGTCTAGTGCAGTCCGGCATGCTAAACTGATAGTTCTGGATATAAATACCTGATTAATGCGCCAAAAATTGTGGAACATTCTTTGGAAATTAATTAAAATACTGAGTATTTTGTTTTATTTTATTTTGATTTTTTTTTTTTTTTTTTGTGACCCTTGACCACAAAGTAGTAGCACAGGTATATTTGCAGCAATAGCCAAAAATACATTGCATGGGTCTAAATTATTCATTTTTCTTTTATGCCAAAAATCATTAGGATATTAAGTACAGATGTTCCATGAAGACATTTTGTAAATTTCCTATCGTAAATATAACAAAACTTAATTTTTCATTAGGAATATGCATTTCTAAGAACTTCATGGACAACTTTAAAGACGATTTTCTCAATAGTTGTATCTCTGCCAAATATTTTCCTATCCTAACAAACCATACATCAATGGAAAGCTTATTTATTCAGATGATGTATAAATCTCATGTTCCAAAAATGTACCCTTATGACTGGATTTGTGGTCCAGGATCACATTTTGATCTAATTGATTTAAAAAAAAAAAAATCTTATTTTTTTGATGTGATTGATTTTTTTTATTTTATTTTATTTTATTTTATTTTATTTTATTTTATTTTATTTTATTTTATTTTATTTTATTTTATTTTATTTTATTTTATTTTGATCAGATTTTTTAATTTATTTATTTATTTATTTTATTTTGATCTGATTTTAAAAATAATTGTATTAAATATTTATTTTATTTTATTTTGCTCTGATTTATTTTATTTTGATTTTATTTTGTTATTTTATTTTGATCTAATTCATTTTGATCTGATTTATTTAAATTTTATTATATTTTGATGTATTTTATTTTGATTAGATAAAAAAATATATTAAATATTTATTTTGTTTTATTTTGATTTATTTTATTTTGATCTGATTTATTTTATTTATTATTTTATTCTATTTTAATTTGATCTGATTTATTTTGTAATTTATTTGATTTTTTTATCTTATTTTTATTTTATTTTTATTTCTTATCTGATTTATTATATTTTGATTTATTTTTTATTTTGATTAGATTTTTTTAAATTTTATTAAATATTTAGATTTGTTTCTTTATTTTTTTATTTCTTATCTGATTTATTTTATTTAGATTTATTTTATTTTATTTTGATCTGATTTATTTTGAACTGATTTATTTAAATTTTATTATATTTTGATTTATTTGATTTTGATTTATTTTTTATTTTATTTTATTTGGATCGGATTTGTTTTTTGTTTTGTTTTGTTTTACCTAGCAATGTCCCATAACTGGTAAATTCACTGTAATGGGAGTTGATGATGATTTTTTTTATTAGGCCTTTTGTTACAGATTGAATCAAACCGGCTGAAGTTAGTGTACACGCTAAAGCTGACAGGAAATGGCCCTTTGTGTTTTGAGGAAACACACGGTGACTCTCCTGACACACATTGTTCTGGTTGCTATGGTTTTTGTTCTCTTGATGTTTGAAGTCACACCTCTTGCACACACACTCACATTTCAGGAATTAAAAGCCCAAAATGTTTTCCCTTATCTGTGTTTTGTATATTTATTATGCTCAGAAATGAGCCTTTGTTTCCTTTTGTTTCCCTCCTCTACAATACTCATCGGTGGCTTTTAGACATTAAGGCGCTTTTTCTCTAAAGCAGCTATTGAAGCGATACAGCTATAAAAATAACAATGCAAAGTCTTGAATTTACCCTTTTTTTCCTTATTAAAGAATTAGTTTACTTCAGAATTAAAATGTCCTGATAATTTACTCACCCCCATGTCATTCAAGATGTTCATGTCTTTCTTTCTTCAGTCCAAAAGAGATTTTTAAGAAAGACATTCCTGTATTTTTCTCTATTTAGTGGACTTCAATGGGAATCAACGGATTGAAGGTCCAGAAAAAGGCAGCTTCAAAGGGCTCTACACGATCAGAGCCAAAGAATAAGGGTATTATCTATCGAAACGATTGACCATTTTCTTTTTAAATAATGAAAATGAAATGTAGGTGCCTCATCATGACCCTGAGGGTCCAAATATCTCATATGTAAGACAGTGTGGCACGCAAGTAGGCGTGTGGTCGGGTGTGTCCGGAAATACTATAGTGTGAATAAATTGTGTATCCGTGGTGTGCTATTACAGCTCATCAGGATGAGTATAAAACACTCTTGATGCTCACATTGCTGTGGTACAATCAGACAATATCAGTGAATGCTGATACGCCTGCTCCCCTATTATACAAACACAAAGGTTTCTTCAAGCATGTCTTCGCTGTTATCCTAAGGCTGCTGTCCTCTCGTCCCAGATACATCCTGCTCAGCCAGCTCAAATATCAGCCTCCGCTGCAGGTTACGAGTTTAATGTTGCCACACAGAGCTGCTCGGTTTTTCACACAACAGAGATGGTACAGATGTAGCCTCCTGCTAGATTTAATCGCAGACCGCAGAGATGAACTTTTGCAGCAGACCGATTGTGAATCTGAATGATGTAGATGCTCTTTAAACGTGTAGGAAAATGTGAATGTTGGCTTTAAATGGCATGCACTGATTGTTCTATTCTTTTTTTTTTTTCTGCTTTCAGGACTTAGAGTTCCATGGCGTGATGCGCTTTTACTTCCAGGACCGGGTGGCGGGGAACTTTGCTACAAAATGTATCCGAGTGTCAAGCACGGCGACCACGCAGGATGTAATCGAGACGCTGGCGGAAAAGTTCAGACCGGATATGAGGATGCTGTCTTCTCCCAAATACTCCCTCTATGAGGTCCACGTCAGTGGCGGTGAGTTATATGCACACAAAAATCTGTCTTTTTGTCTTTTTACTAATAATAAATTCAGAAGAATTTGTCATTGCCATTCAAAAGTTGTTTTTATTTGATATATTTTTGAAAGAAGTCTGATTTTGAGTCAAGGTTGCATCATTTATGTTTAGTGGAGACTATAATATTTTTTTTTTTAAAAAGAACAGAACTTTTTAACAATTGAATGCTCCCTTGCTGAATGAAATTTATTTTTTATATAGACCATTTAAAAGGTACTCTATGCAAATGCATACATGGTAACACTTTTTGCGACAACTCAATTTTACGTTGTTGCATTTGGGAAAAGTCCAAATAAAGTTCATAATGCGACATAGCATGTACAGTTTAAGTCAAAAGTTTACACACACCTTGCAGAATCTGCAAAATGTTAATTATTTTACCAAAATAAGGAGGATCATACAAAATGCATGTTATTTTTTTTTAGTACTGACCTGAAAAGATGCTTACATATAGTCCACAAGAGAAAATAGTTGAATTTTTAAAAACGGCCCTGTTCAAAAGTTTACATACACTTGATTCTTAATACCGTTTTGTTACCTGAATAATCCACAGCTCTGTTTTTTTTTAAGTGATAGTTATTCATGAGTCCCTTGTTTGTCCTGATCAGTTAAACTGCCTGCTGTTCTTCAAATAAAATCCTTCAGGTCCCACAAATTCTTTGTTTTTGTTTTTTTAGCATTTTTGTGTATTTGATCCCTTTCCAACAAAGAGATCCATCTCTTCACATTAAGAAAACTGAGAGACTCATATGCAACTATTACAGAAGGTTCAAATGCTCACTGATGCTCACTTCAGAAGGAAACACAATGCATTAAGAGCCAGGGGTGTAAACTTTTGAACAGAATGAAAATGTGTACATTTTTCTTTTTTTGCCTAAATATTTTTTTCATTTAGTACTGCCCTTTAGAAGCTACAGAATATACTTGCATGTTTCCCAGAAGACAAAATAAGTTTTACCCTGATATTTAAATTCAAAAGTTTTCAGGCCCAGCTCTTAAATACAAGAATAACATGCATTTTTAATCGCTCTTATTTTGGTAAAATAATTAACATTTTGCAGATTCTGCAAGGTGTATGTAAACTTTTAACCTCAGCTGTAGCTGCATACTTCCAGAGTATGTTTCTGGCCCTAGTATTTTAGTTTATCTGGTTTAAGGTAGGAAGGCTGTCGGGAAGGCCTCTTTTTTTTGCTACAGAGGCTGTATTGAGGTTTAGTCTGTTAGATATATTATCAATCATTCATGTGTTAAAACATCAAAATTGTGACTTTATATGAGCTTCCAGTGGACAAATTTTTGTAGTTTGTGAAATATCCATAAATGAAACATTGACATATTGGGTCTTATACAAGAAACATGAGCAGAACAAGTTTCTGTGAACGTTTTAAAACCTTTCTTTGAGTGAATGTCACATTGAATTACATGCAGTAATTTAGAAAAGATTGGGATTGTTATATTTTTAGTGTTTTTGTTTCACCAATGAAACCCATTTGGACTAAAGCCTTGTTTAAGTCTACTCTGATTAAACTCCATAGAGGTGTGATTTTCTGACTGGCATAATCTTTCTCTGTGACAGAAGAGAGGAAACTGGACTTGGATGAGAAACCTCTGGTCGTACAATTGAACTGGAACAAAGACGACAGAGAAGGCCGCTTCGTTCTCAAGAACGAGAACGACATCATTCCCAAGGTGAGAAAACGTCGATGAGACCAAGAGTTAAAAAACAAACCCAACTTGAACTGCTTGACTGCAGAAGCTATAGTTTTACGATGATTCACCGAGGGTGTCTGTGTTTGTTCCTGTCGAGTCTTCTGCTCTTGGTTATGTTGGAACAGCTTTTTTAGTCCCCTGCTGTTCAGACGGCCCCTGAAACCATCTTCTCCGCAAGCCAGCCCATTGCACGTCAGTTAAAAACCCTCTCAGGACATACAAACACACAGGCATCAGCAGACACTTCATTTCCTCACTTAAGTGGAGCAGATCAATTTTTTTTTCTGTTTTACTCCGTCTGTCTCTCTCTCTCTCTCTCTCTCTGTCTCTCTCTCTCTCTCTCTCTCTCTCTCTCTCTCTCTCTCTCTCTCTCTCTCTCTCTCTCTCTCTCTCTCTCTCTCTCTCTCTCTCTCTCCACTTCAGTGGCTCTTAGTGTTGTGTGCAGCAAGGCTCCCCAAAGAGACATAAAATCAGAGCTAGGAGTGTCTGAGTCTGCAGGAATGTGGGTGGTAGATCCCAACAATTTTCTGCATTTTAGGCCGTTTTCGCACTTGGTTCGATTGTTCGGCCCAAACCAAAGTTCAATTCCACTCTCCGAACCGCAGTGTTTCAGTATTCAACGAAAGTGCTGGTGGCAGCTGTTTGCCACTAAAACTTCATCTCAGGATGAAAAGATGCTAACGTCACTGTTTTATTCATGGTTTTTGTTAGTCTCAGCCTCAGACGTCACGCCCACGGAACGTTGGCTGAACGTCTGATGCATATGGTACACTTAACTGGAAACACTTCAGGAATGTCGAAGTCGTCATCTGATTAGTTGAATTTGACCAGATTTCTGGGAGATGCAAGTGTCACGTTTATTTTCGGTCCGCCGGGAAACAAAGCGCTTATGCAGACGCCATTGTTGTTATACACATTTGCGACGTTCGCAAACAAATTACTGACTTACTGCTTGTTCTCCCTCTTCTTCGTTATCTTTCAATGCTGGTTATTTCAATGACTGACTTGTTGCACGCCAGTCTGTTGTTGTGGGGGCATTTCCACGCACCTAAACGTGACGCTGAACGAAACGAACTGTGATTGGTTGTTTGACATGTCGATCAAACGTCTTATGGGCGGGCCTTGGCCAATGAAAGCTGCCATGAATTCCAGACCTTCAGCCGTCAGTCTGAAGGTCTGGCTACGCGAGACTAGGTTTTTGTCACCTTAGATTTGCACAAAACTTCACACACACAGAAAGGCACTTGCATTTGTCTACTGCAAGATGCATTGCCAGAGATGTGAAGAGCAAAATCCGAAATTTATTTAAAACTCATGGTGAAATGCATTAAAAATTCATTCTCAATATTTTTAATGTAAGATCAGATGCAGCCATTTGTAACTTGAATGCACTTCTGGTGTTTCTGGCTTCCAGTTATTTAAGCAGTACAAAAACAGTCCATTATGCATATTGTTTTAATTTGTTATCCAAATCATAAACACACTTCACTTTGTTATTCTTCTACTCATTTATCTACAGTGGCTAATCAATCAGAAGTTGTTTTGCAAAAAAAAAAAAGGTGTATACGCGTGACCGTTAACGTGCCAATTGCAATTTAATGACCATAATTTAGGACCGATTGCTTTTATGTCAACTGTGAACTGAAAATGTTCTTAAAATCTGCTGTTTAGTTGCTCTCAGCTCAACCATTTGATGATGTGGAGTTGAAGTGGTGTTGTGACATCTGTCTGGCCGCTCTCTTGTCGAGGAACTTGTTCAACATGCTTGAATTTGAACTCTGCAATCCTTGCTTTGGCTCTTACTCTTCACTCATAACGCAATATTTTGAAATCCCCCTGTACATTTTTGGAGGGTTTTTTATGATGTATTGCAAAATCACAGCTGTGTTAACGTATAATTGTAAATAATGCATTGAAGTATTATAAAAAATGTTTTTCTAATCTTAAAAATATACTTAAATATCAGTATTATGATACTAATAATGCAAAATAATTATTTAAAAAAATTTAAATATTTATACATTCAAAACAATTTGTATTAAATTGTTAACTGTAGTATAATTAAAAATGCAAACATTATATAAAAATAATTTTAATATAAAATAATTTCAAATGAATTAGAATTAGATGTATTAGTATTAGATGTCAAATTAGATGTTAATATTCAAATTTTGCTGTTTTATTTTTAAGTGTTCATTCAAATTTCAAATAAACATGAAAGAAGATGCTAAGAATTTTCTGAATTCTGATTTTCTGACCCACTCTGCTTGATATCCTACTGCAATTTTTCTCAACATCTTTCTCTTTATTTTTCCTTTTGATCTCTCCACCAGAGAACATTGATAAATGGCCCTGAGAAAGAGAAGGAGGGGGTGATCCAGAACTTCAAAAGAACACTATCCAAGAAGGAGAAGAAGAAAGAGAAGAAGAGGGAGAAGGAAGCCTTTTCCAGAATTCCAGATGGAGATGATCACGCGCTGAACCGCGAGGATGGGTGAGAAATATCAACTGATTTGCCTTAGACATGATAGACATGAACATAAATGCAATAGTCAATTAAAAGGGATATTAGTAAGAAGCATCTTTAAAACTAAAGCAGAATAAAGTTTTTTTAGTCTCTGTGTCTGAAAGGACGTTTTTATTTCTGTGGTAGTCTTAATTTATATGTTTTTTTGATCATTGTCCCTTTTTCTAACAGAGAGAACTCTAGATTGGCTGCCGAGGTGTATAAAGACATGCCGGAGACCAGTTTCACACGGACCATTTCTAACCCCGAGGTTGTGATGAAGAGGAGACGACAGCAGAAGCTGGAAAAGAGGATGCAGGAATTCCGCAGCGGAGACGGTCGACCGGACTCAGGTTTGTACGCCACTACTACATCAACATCTACACTGATGTACAACTGCCTGTATTTACATTTACATTTATCAGCTCTTAAGTGATTAATCAGAAAGAGGCCTTATTCATTTCACATCCAAAGAAGCTAGCCAATCAGGAGAGAGAACATTTGCATATGGAAGTCTTACGACTATATATGGAAGTGTATGAACACAGACATGAGCATATTAACATATAGACTAGTTTTATTACTTTATTACTAGGGCTGCAACGATTAATCGAACGATGTTGTGAGGCGCGTTTAGTCAATGAAGCCGGTACTTTGATTAGTAGTAAATCCCCATCACGTGCGTTCCGCTGGAGCGGCAATTCAAACACCCCGCCGTAAATCACTGACAAGCCACGCCAAATCGCGCTCAAAATCGAATTTGATTTACAGCGCGATTTGGCGTGGCTTGTCAGTGATTTAAGGCTGTGTGTATTAACTGCCGCTCCAGTTGAACGCACGTGATGGGGATTTACTACTAATCAAAGTACCGGCTTCATTGACTAAACGCGCCTCACAACATCGTTCGATTAACCGTTGCAGCCCTATTTATTACTTTGTTTAAAGCGTTAACTTAATTAGTTATGAAAATAATGTGATTTAAAAAAAAATAGTGCAGTTAACGCGCTGGCCCAACCCCCAGATTATCTTATATTTCATATTTTTGACTGTTGACAAATGTGATGCTAAAATTCATTAGTGCAGAAAATACCCCTGTATGTGTTTTGTTTCATATTTATGAATATCACATATCACACTGGCAGCAATAGCAATATGACACGAAAGCTGATTTTATACAACATTTCAGTAAATAATAAGTTGATATTGTGTTGTATTTTAAACGCAATATTATGTGTTTTTGCTCAGTTTTGCAGAGAACGTATTACCTTTGAAGCCATTGCAGTCACACAGTGGTGTTTAGTTTCTGAATGAATCTGCGTTTTGAACGAATCATGTGAGCCAATTTGATTCAAAAGCACATTTATATAAAAAGAATGAATCCGCCATTTTATCCGCCACCGGCTGGCAGTTTTAGTTTCTTATTTAGAGTACCATTTCATTAAAAATAATAATAAAAATAAAACATAAAGAGATAGTTCACCCCAAAATTTTAATTCTGACATTGTTTACTCTCCTTCTTTTGTGGAACATAAAAGAAGGTATTTTTTTAAGACTGTTTTGGTTACCAATACTTTCATTGTATGAACAAAAAAATACTGAGATGTTTTTCAAATTATCTCCTTTTATGCTCCATAGTTTACGTTAGGCCGTTGCAGCCTGAATGTTTGTGCAATCAATTTTATGCTGAATCAAATAAAATATTTATTTCTAAAGCTACTATTTGCAATGTCTACTTTCTTATTTAACACAATAATCGCTTTAAATAATCTTTTGTGGGTATTTTCACACCCAAATTTAGTTTGCGATTAATTCGATTAATTAATCGAAACATCATGTAATTAGTTTTAAAATTTTAATTGTCTAACAGCCCTACTTTATATATGTATCTTGAGACAGTTTGGTCCAAAAATGGCTTTGTTTGTTTTTCACGTAAAATAGGCTATGATGTCAGCAGATGTCTCCATGGGACACTGCAAACTGTAATTTTATAATGAGAGCACTAAACCAAAGCCCTGGCATCTCCATTGCACTTGTTGGGACCTTTTGCCAATGAACCACCTACTTTCAAATGGGAAACCATTCCAGACCTCAACATAAAACTTTATTTTGTAGCTCTGTTCACACTGACGCCTAAAATAGCCTTTCTGCCCTAGACAGACACGGATATTTAGATTTTCCAAGCTTATGTAATCAGGATAATAACACATGTCTGCTGGCATGGGTTTAGACCAGAGGCAGATCCTTAATGTGACACACACAGAAAAGGCTCCCAGTTACTCATCACATTCACACGGCCCGGCAAGAACTGGTTAAAGAGGCTTAGTTGAGCACGCGGCTGGGTTTAGATCCCAGTGTTGGGATGTTTGAGTTCTCACGCTGTGTGTGCTGCCATACTGATAAAATCCTTCAACTTACATTGGACAAAACCAAAATTCAGAAAATGGGATAATGCTGTTACCCTAAATCTCCATTATTCATCGTCTAGGCCATCAGTAGGTTTTGTAGCTGATGCATTTCTAAATGTCAAGTATTGTCCAGTTTAATATTATATTGCCCTGCCTTTTAGACTTTGGATCTGACACAAGGTAGACAGACATGGAGTTAATTGGCATTATAATCAGCCAATTCTGATAATCTCGAAAAGCCAAGTATTAATTGGCCTCTCTGATATATTGGTCTACCGCTAATCTGGACTATTAGTTTTTAATTCTCTTGTATTATCAGCCAATTCTGATTAGCTTGAAAAGCCAGGTATCATCTGATCAATAACCCTCACTGATATATCGGTGTACCGCTAAGCTACACTATTAGTTTTAAATTATCTTTGACACAATTTCTCTTTCTTAGGAGGGACTCTGAGGATCTACGCCGATAGTCTGAAGCCCAACATCCCCTACAAGACCATCCTGCTCTCAACTACTGACATGGCTGACTTTGCTGTGGCCGAGGCTTTGGAGAAATACGGGCTGGAGAAGGAAAATCCTAGAGATTACTGCATCGCACAGGTGAGGTTTAACAAAGTGTTAGTTTTCTAATGCTTTCAGAGAGTTGTACTTCCCTGTGATTGATTTAAAGGTGCAGCTCTGTCTGACAGACTGTAAAATCTGCAGGCTGGGTTTTAACATGGCAGAATGAAGGGATGGACAATGTTTTGATACTTTGTCATGGATTTTTTAATTGTGCATGCTCATTTTCTATAGTTTTACATTTAAATTACATTTGCCGTCATCTAATGGTGACTAAAAGTTAATCTTTGAAAACAATTTAATAACGCTGTTAAATGTAATTTTTAACAAATCTCAAAATGTATATTCATTAGGGCTGTCAAATTCATTGATCGCTATTAATTGCAACTAAAATAAAAGTTTGTTTACATATGTGTGTGTGTGTGTGTGTGTGTGTGTGTGTGTGTGTGTGTGTGTGTGTGTGTGTACTTTTAAATAATTTAAATGTAATTTTTAACTAATCTCAAAATGTATTTTTAGGGCTGTCAAATCGATTAATTGTGATTAATCGCAACCGAATTAAAACTTTGTTTACATAATATATGTTTGTGTACTAATAAATCATTTTTAACAAATTATTTAACAAATCTTAATGTATATTTAGGGCTGTCAAATCGATTAATCATGATTAATCACGATTAATCACAACCAAATGAAAACGTTTTTACATTATATATGTTTGTGTACTAGTAAATAATTTAAAAACACTGTTAAATGTAATCTTTAACAAATCTCAATCTCAAAATGCGTATTCATTAGGGTTGTCAAATCGATAAATCATGATTAATCGCAACCAAAATAAAAGTTTATTTACATATGTTCGTGTACTGTGAAATGATTTAAAAAAAACCAATCTCAAAATGTATATTCATTAGGGCTTTCAAATATTTAAACAATATATTTGTTTAAATATGTGTGTAATTTTAAATAGTTTAAAACATTGTTAAATGTGATCTTTAACAAATCTCAAAATGCATATTCATTAGAGCTGTCAAATCGATTATTAGCGATTAATCACAACCAAAATAAAAGTATGTTTGTGGAAAAACTGGAATCACAGTGCAGCCTTATGTGATTTATTAAGCTTTAAAAGACTATGATTCAGTTAAATAAATGTGGGTGCTGCAGATTTCAAAGTACACATGTTTTTAATTCTTAAACATTCAGGGATGTTTAGAGTTAAACGTCCTGCATTAACAACATTCATTAAAGTAAATTATCTAAAATAAATTGAGAAACATGAATTATTTAAGGTTGTGTGTTTGGTCTTTATCGACATAAAGTATTAATTTATAATTTTTAATTTAATAATTTTATTTGTGTAGGTTTTAAAGTCTTTAATTAGATTTTTAGAAACTACAGATACCCATATATGTTTTAAATAATCTTTTTTTTATTAATAATTTGTTCAATTTTAATTTGCACACATTTATATTGCAGAGAATTTTACAGATTTTGACAAAAACATTTTTTGCCATTAATCGATCATCATCATCGGCATAACTAACAGTGTTTGACAAAATTGTATTATTGGTGCATCCCTAGAAAAATGTGTCGTAGCTGAGAGGTAAATCAAATATACAGAATATGTGACCCTGGACCACAAAACCAGTCTTAAGTCGCTGGGGTATATTTGTAGCAATAGCCAAAAATACATAGTATGGGTCAAAATTATTGATTTTTCTTTTATGTCAAAAATCATTAGGAAATTAAGTAAAGATCATGTTCCATGAAGATTTTTGTAAAATTCCTACTGTAATTTTTGATTAGTAATATGCATTGTTAAGAACTTAATTTGGACAACTTTAAAAGTGTTTTTCTTAGTATTTTGATTTTTTGCACCCTTAGATTTCAGATTTTCAAATAGATGTGTCTCGGCCAAATATTGTCCTATCCTAACAAACCATACATCAATAGAAAGCTTATTTATTGAGCTTTCATATGATGTATATATCTCAGTTTTGTAAAATTTAACCTTATGACTGGTTTTGTGGTCCAGGGTCACATATACCTGATGAATATGGGTGGAGCATATGTCAAATAATCAATAATCATGGACCTTCCAATTCTGTGGAAATCTCTGAAAGTTTCTTCATAATTCTGTGTGGGTCTGCTGTAAAGTTATTAAGCTGATTGACTGTCCCTGCCATGTCCATCTCTCTCCGTGGACTCCTCCTGTGATCAAATCCAGCATATTTCATCAGGCCACTGCACGATTTGTCTCCCAGATTAAAGCCAGGAGCTGACATCTGCTTCACCTCTACTGAGAGTAATTGAATTGTGCAGTTGTAAGGTGCCCCGCCTGCACACGTTTAGCGCTGCACAGAACGAAAGATAAAGATATACATGGGGACGAGGAGGAAGTGTAGAGGAGGAGAGCAGGAAGTGCTTGAAGTGCCCAGTCTAATCTCTGCTGTCAGCGAATGACAAACATCGCTGGTACAAAAGTGTCAACCTTGGGCTGTCTGCGCTGTTCCTCACAAGCTCCTTTCAGACGCCATCTCAGAGTTTCTGTATGGCATCGTAATATCCTCAACCTTCACTCTGGCCAATTTGAATTACATACACAGCTCGTCCATAAAGCTGCTGTTAAATCATGGCAGGGAGCGTGTATCTGTCACTAGAACAGGTGTCTAATGCCTGCCTGGAGTGCGCAGTGTGAAATATTAGTGTGCTTTGCCAAAGAAGTCAAACTTTATTAGTTATTTAAGGAGCAAAGTTGTATTTTATAAACTCTGAAGTGTGTGCATGTTTGCTTTGTGCAGGTGATTCATGCAAATGATAAACCAGTGAAGGAGACCATATTAGATGACACAGATTGTCCTCTGCAGATCCTCAGAGACTGGACAAGCGATAAAGGTCAGCCACGCATGCCATTTGTAATGCTCATTTTTTGAACATCTTTACTATTGTTCAAAAGTTTGGGGTTGATTTGTACAAATTTTTTGTTTTAAAAAAATTGAATGTTTCTTCTGCTCACAAAGTTATTTATTTGATAACAAATACAATAAAATAGTAATATTGTAAAATATTATTGCAATTTGCAATAACTGTTTTCTGTTTAATTATATTTTAAAATGTAATTTATTCTGTGATGTCAAAGCTGGATTTTCAGCATTACTCCAGTCTTTAGCGTCACATGATCCTTCAGAAGTCATTCTGATATGCTGATTTGGTGCTCAAGAATTATTTCTTATCAGTGTTAAATGTTCTGCCTAATATTTTTATGGAAACAATTTGAAATATAAATATTTTTGCAAAATACAGTTAAAGTCAAAAGTTTACATACACCTTGCAGAATCTGCAAAATGTTAATTATTTGACCAAAATAAGAGGGATCATACAAAATGCATGTTATTGTTTATTTAGTACTGCCCTGAAAAGGATATTTCACATAAAATACATTTATGTATAGTCCACAAGAGAAAATAATAGCTGAATTTATAAAAAAAAAAAATGACCCTTTTCAAAAGTTTACATACACTTTATTCTTAATACTGTGTTGTTACCTTAATGATCCACAGCTGTTTTTTTGTGAAAACTTTTTGAATTTGAAGATAAAGGTAAATTTTACTTATTTTGTCTTCTGGGAAACATTGAAGTATCTTCTGTAGCTTCTGAAGGGCTAAATGAAAAAATAAAGAAAATAAGAAAAATATACACATCTTCATTCTGTTCAAAAGTTTTCACCCCCGGATGTTAATGCATGGTTTTTCCTTCTGGAGCATCAGTGAGTGTTTGAACCTTCTGTAATAGTTGCATATGAATCCCTTAGTTGTACTCGGTGTAAAAATATGGATCTCAAAATGATACAGTCATTGCTGGAAAGGGTTCAAATACACAAAAATGCTGAAAAACGTAGCGTATGTAAACTTTTGAACAGGGTTATTTTTATAAATTGAACCTGTACTGTATGTGAATGTCTTTTATGTGAAATATCTTATTCAGGTCAGTACTAAATAAAAAATAACATGCATTTTGTATGATCCTCTTTATTTTGGTAAAATAATTAACATTTTGCAGATTCTGCAAGGTGTATGTAAACTCTTGACTTCTACTGTAGGAGCTTTCATCAGTTTTGATCAATTTAATCCATCCTTGCTCAATAAAAGTATTATTAAAAAAAAACTTTTGAACTATAGTGTAGAAACATTTTATTATTTATGCCTTCCTTCTTTTACATGCTTAAAGCGTTTAAATGAGGATAAAACAAAAGCCATGTTATACTGCCCCCTGTTGACTTTAATGTGCTATTATGTCAAATTTACAGAGGCTTTAGTATTCCAACTGAAGAAGCGTCCTCCAGACTATGCACCAAGGAAAGGACGTAAGCCCGACAACAGGATGGGGCCGCCTCACGGATCCATTCCTCCCGAGAAACTGCCCTACCTGGTCGAACTGAGCCCAGGTGACACACACAAACACATACTATGACAGCACATCCTCCTACCTAGAAATTTAGAGCAGAAACAGAGGTCTTTATGAGTCACTGAATGCTAGCAGAGCTGTTCCTGGATCAGTCATGTTGCACTACAGTTTCAGTTGCACTGATGTGACAGCTGTGAAGAGCGGCCTACCGATTGCCCACTGACATTCATGCATGAGTAGAGTTGTGGCCGACAGATGAGTTCAGTCTCTGGACCTCTGTAGAGTCGGCTAGTGAGACCCTTTAAAATACACCTTAGTTTCAGTTGAGTTGAAAATTCACGTCATGTAGATCTGACCCTCACTAACGCTGTCTCTCAGTCTAACTGCTGCTTGCATACTGTTCCTCCCCCTGCTACAGCCCACAACTAACCCTGTCACTGCGTTTATAACCAATGCTTTTTAACTGCAAAGAGTTGAGGAGAAACTCTGCTGATGTGTAATGACACTGTGTCTATACTGGAGGCAACCAACGTCACATTGCAAAGACAAAAACTTAAGGCTGTCTACATTGAAAGCTACATTAAATGCTTCACGTCACTTCTGAAAGTTCACTAACTTCAACCATTAGCTTAAATTGCAAATTTTATTAATTGGTTATTTTATGATATAGAAACATAATTAAAAGTTATTTCTACAGATTTTATCTGTATTATATTGTTGTTGTATTAAATAACTCAAATATAAATAATTTGTTTCATTTAAACATTATATTATAGTATATTACATTATTTGATATTCATTTTAGCTATTTTTCAATTTTTAATATACTATGTACAATGTATTACTATGATATAATATTACATGATATATTATATTATTAAATTGTAATATATTTTTGATTAATATTATAAACTATTTACTTTATATATTTTATATATATGTGACCCTGGACTACAAAACCAGTCATAAGGTTAAATTTTACAAAACTGAGATTTATATATCATATGAAAGCTCAATAAATAAGCTTTCTATTGATGTATGATTTGTTAGGATAGGACACTATTTGGCCGAGATACATCTATTTGAAATCAGAAATCTGAGGATGCAAAAAAATCAAAAAGACTGAGAAAATCACCTTTAAAGTTGTCCAAATTAGGTTCTTAACAATGCATATTACAAATCAAAAATTACATTTTGATATGTTTACAGTAGGAATTTTACAAAAAATCTTCATGGAACATGATCTTTACTTAATTTCCTAATGATTTTAGGCATAAAAGAAAAATCAATAATTTGACCCATACAAAGTATTTTTGGCTATTGCTACAAATATACTTAAGACTGGTTTTGTGGTCCAGGGTCATATATATATATATATATATATATATATATATATATATATATATATTGTATTTATGTATAATAGCATGTTTTATTTAATTAATTTCAGTATATTACATTATTTAATATGCATTTTTGCCGTTTTTTAAATTATTTATTTACTCTGTTAACATTTTGTATATTATATCATTATTATTTAATATTACATTATATTGTCTTATATTATATATATATATAGAGAGAAAAACAATTACTCATTTATTATTTTATTAGGTTATTTAATCATATTTACCACAATATTGTTAAATGTTGCTTAAATTAAATTAAATTTGTTTTTTTAATCTTTTTTTTTTTTTTAAACAATTACATTATGGGTCATATAACAAATATGTGACCCTGGATCTCAAAATCAGTCATAAGTAGCACAGGTATATTTGTAGCAATAGCCAAAAAATCATTGTATAGGTCAAAATGATCTGTTTTTCTTGCCAAAAATAGTCAGGATATTAGGTAAAGATGTTCCATGATGATATTTTATAAATTTCTTACTGTAAATATATCAAAACTTAATTTTTGATTAGTAATATGCATTGCTAAGAACTTCATTTGGACAACTTTAAAGGCGATTTTCTCAGTATTTAGATTTTTTTGCACCCTCAGATTCCAGATTTTCAAATAGTTGCATCTCAGCCAAATATTGTCCTATCCCAACTGGTTTTGGGGTCCAGGGTCACATATATGAGTGATAACAAATCAAATTATTACCCCTCAATTCATTCATGTAGCTGTCAATCTGCAAAAAAAAGAAAAAAAGAAATCGCACATTCCTCAGCCAAATGGCTTCTGGTATAGACAGTTTTATTGATTATAATAGGACACTTAGAGTTTTGTCATGTTGTGACATGGTGTTATCCAGTATAGATATGGTGTAGAAGTGGTCATGAGGATTCTCTGGGCTTTTGAAATTGAGATTTGATTGACATATTCACTCATCTCTGGAGTGTGTGTCGGCTGACAGACTGACCACTTGCTTATGGCGCTTTTTTCTCTTTCTTGCTGCGTTTGGTACTCTTTGGCTTTTCCTCTCTCTGTATCTCTCTCTCGCTCTATCTCTCTATCTCTCTCTCTGGCGTGTTGTTGGCGTGTGTCGGTGTGTGTCCCGCCGTTCTCTCTGCTCCTGGCTCCTGTGCATGCGTCCCGTCCTAGGACGAGGGAGTCACTATGCCTACTACTACCGCCATCATGAAGGTAACACAAACCTGCCTGCACCTCCCATCCTCCCCCAGCTCTACCTCTCTCTCTCACACACACAGACTCTGAAAGAGAAGCTATAAAATACTTCTGCAAATTGAAAATTGACCTACTTGTTTTTTGTGCCCTAAAAGTAAAGTGTGCAGTTATGTGGTCAGATTGTTGGCACTAGAGGAGATGGATGTGGTATTTTCTGGTAAAGCATTTAGTTTTATAGCACATTGTTCCTTGTATTGGTACAAAGTTTCCAGCATTGCCCACTCAGGCGCTTACGTAATTGCTAAAAATCTTAGGGTATTATTTACAATGTATTCATGGTAAGAGATCCTTGCCTAAAAGTCAACATGACATTAAAATGGCTCTAATTACTCTATTTAATGCATGTTCCTGGTCTTATTCTGCACGATTCATCAGTGCATGTTATTCAAATGAAAAAAGTCTTTAACAAAATAAAATATAGTGACTCTATAAAGTTACCTAGGCTGTGTCAGGCTATTGTCAATAGAACAGTGTTGAGGATATTTTGACATACACTCTTATGATTTAAGGCTTATTTCCTTCTTTCCTTTGTTTGTGCTGTGCATTTTGCTTATAACTCCGATTGCCAGTCATCTCACTAATCTAAAATTAAAATACAAACCTAACCATCCCATCATCATTCATAACCCAGGATTTCCTGTAAAAGTTCATTTAAGTTCCAAGAATTCTGATCAAGTTCCAGTTTCCAAAAATAGACATTTTTTGTTTTTGCAGTATTAATTGAAAATACTTGACAATTATTAGTAAGGTTATGTCAAAAGGGTCGACTAGTAAAGACCAGCTAGTTGATTAGTAAGGTCAGCATTTATATACAGTATTATTTTTATTGTTTTCTTTTTAATTATTACAGTTTTAAATATTTTTTTTTAGTATATCTTAAAATGCAATTTATTCCTGTGATGCAAAGCTAAATTTTCATCATTACTCCAGTCTTCAGTGTCACATCATCCTTCAGAAATCAGTCTAATATGCTGATTTTCAGCTTTGAAGCATTTCTTACTACCTTAATATGCTCCTTAATATTTCTGTGCAACAGTGATATTTTTTCAGGGTTCTTTGATGCATAAAAGAAGACTTGGAAAAAACATTTACTTGGAATATACAGTTGAGGTCAGAAATTCACAAACACCTTGCAGGATATGAAAATGTAAATTATTTTACCAAAAAAAGAGGGATCGTACAAAATGCATGTTATTTTTTTATTTAGTACTGACCTGAATAGGATATTTCATTTCGACGTTTAGATATAGTCCACAAGAGAAAATAATAATTGAATTTATAAAAATGACCCTGTTCAAAAGTTGATTCTTAATGCTGTGTTGTTACCTGAATGATCCACAGCTCTTTTTTGACTATATGATTTTGAGATCCATCTTTCACACTGAGGACAACTGAGGGACTCATGTGCAACTATTACAGAAGGTTCAAACACCCACTGATGCTTCAGAAGGAAAAACGATCCATTAAGAGCTGAGGGTGAAAACTTTTTGAATTTGAAGGTCAGGGTAAATTTGACTTCTTTTTTCTTTGGGGAAACAAGTATCTTTTAAAGCGTTTGAAGGGCAGTACTAAATGAAAAAAAAAAAAGATATTTAGGCAAAATAAGAAAAATGTGCACAACTTCATTCTGTTCAAAAGTTTACACCCCTGAGTCTTAATGCATTGTGTTTCTTTCTGGAGCATCAGTGAGCATTCGAACCTTCTTTTATAGTTGCATATAAAAGTCCCTCAGTTGTCCTAAATGTGAAAAGATGGATCTCAAAATCATACAGTCATTGTTGGAAAGGGTTCAAATACACAAAAATGCTGAAAAACCAAAGAATTTGTGGGACCTGAAGGATTTTTTTGAAGAACAGAGGGAAGTTTAACAGTTCGGGACAAACAAGGAACTCACTAAACATAAAAAAAATGCAACTGTGGATCATTCGAGTAACAACATGGAATTAAGAATCAAGTGTATGTAAACTTTTGAATAGGGTGATTTTTATAAATTCAGCTATTATTTTCTCTGGTGGACTATATGTAAATGTCTTTTATGTGGAATATCTTATTTAGGTCAGTCATGCATTTTGTATGATCCCTCTTGTTTTGGTAACATAACTCTGCAAGGTGTATGTAAACTTGACCTTAATTGTAATCCATTTGTAACACCATAAATGTTTGTAAATGGTTTTGATATTAATTTCTTTAAAAAAAATTCTCACTGACCTCAAACGTCTGAACAGTGTATTTTTAGTGCCAGTGCTTTAATTAGCATATTGTACAACCCTGGAAAACCCTCTCGGAGGAGTTGCGTCTTTAAATTCAGGAGAGAAAACAGCCTAATTACACAGTAGTTTAGTTAGCCCATTGACTAGACGAATTTAGAAACATGTAGTTTTGCATATCCTTAATTACATGCCCTAAAGCACAGAAGTGACACTGATGGGTTGTGCAGGTCTGTACGTACTTGTGTTTTGTATGTGTTTGAGTGAGAGTGAAATGCAGACAAATGCAAATGTGTGTTTCTCACTGTTCTGTGGCTGTGCTGCAGATGGGTCAGACTCCAGGGATAAACCCAAACTCTACAGACTCCAGCACAGCGTCACCGAGGTCGGATCTGACCAGGGTGAAGACGGAAACATCCAGGTAGGGAAAACACTTAAATGACATCTTCAGTACAGAAGAACAATAAAAGTTCAACACTTTCCTGATTTTTCTGTACCACAGCTGTTTGGGCCTGGGATTTTGCCTCACCACTGTGATCTAATGCATGAGGACGGGCTGGTGACCGTGACCCCTGTCAGTTTGGATGCTGAGACATTCGTGGATGGACAGCGGATCTCAGACACTACGATTTTGCGCAGCGGTGTGACTGTCCAGTTCGGAGCCACTCATGTTTTCAAATTTGTGGACCCCAGCTATGACCACAGCATGTCCAAGAGAGACCCAGGGCCCATGATGAAGGCCCGACACAAATCAGGGTGAGATAATTTTTCTTCAAGGGAGCTGAAAAGCAAAAATGTGACCCTGGACCACAAAAGCGCAATCTGAAAGCTGAATAAATAAGCTTTCCATTGATGTATGGTTTGTTAGGATAGGACATTATTTGGTCGAGATAACAACTATTTGAAAATCTGGAATCTGAGGCAGTGTTGTTTTTGACAACCATCTTAGATTTAGTCTTAGTCTTAGTCTTTTGGACTAAAATGCTTCTTAGTTTTAGTAAAATTTTAGTCACTTCTATATGTGATAGTTTTAGTCCAATTTTAGTCGACAAAAAGTCAAAAAGGTTTTAGTCTAGTTTTAGTCGACGAAAAGTCAAAAAGGTTTTAGTCTAGTTTTAGTCAAAAAAAAAAAGGGTCTTTTAACAAATTAGTCTTTGTTAAAAGTAGTCTTTTAACAAATTAATGTAGGTCAGTAAGTATTTTGCTGTTGGGTAGTGTCACTTATAAGTTCTGAAAATAGCAGATCTATAGTTCAACACAATATGAGCTTCCGGATCGACTATTTTCACCAATAATTACAATTATGAAGGAATGTTTTAGAACATAAAAGACAAACAAGGATGGAATGCTAAAACGGCTTGCCATACTAGTATAGCAAAGAGTATTTAATGCTAAAACGGCTTGCCATAGCGTCAGATACTTTTTAAGTTTTAATTGGCATGCACAATAAGCGGAAATGTCATGCATTTTAAACGTCTGACGGACCACCCACTAACATTTTCGTCTATTCTCGTCTCGTCAACGAAAACTCACACACGTCTCGTCATGTTTTAGTCATCAACGAGCCATTTTTATCTCGTCATCATCTCGTTATCGTCATGAAAAAAAGTGGCGTCAACGAAATGATTTCGTCATCGTCATCGTTGACGAAAACAACACTGATCTGAGGGTGAGAAAATTGCCTTTAAAGTTGTCCAAATTAAGTTAGCAATGCATATTACGAATCAAAAATCTTTGATATATTTACAGTAAGAAATCGACAAAATATCTTCATGGAACATGATCTTTACTAAACATCCTAATGATTTTTGGCAATAAAAAGAAAAATTGATAATTTTGTCCCATACAGTGTATTTTGGCTATTGCTGCAAATAAACCTTGTGGTTTTGTGGTCCAGCGTCACATATAACCTGATAAGAATCACACTGAGTGTGTCCTGAAAGATTTGAACTCATATAATTGTTGGTAGCTGACTACTGATCCTTTATTGACCAGCTGTGGCAGTGCAGCACAATGAACCATCTGTTGTTCTGTGTAACATTAGACGCAGTGCTGAGGACATGTCTTTGAAACTATATCTTGCCAAGCTACTCATTTTAAGTAGTTAAGTTATAGTAAAGCTACTCTTTAAAAAAAAAGTCATTAGCTACAAAAAGTGCTAACTATATTGAAGATATTTAATATATTTTAAAAGGATCTTAGCTAGGATGCAGCTAACACAACTAGAAAAACACTTCAGTTTCTATATGTGACCCTGGACCACAAAACTAGTCTTAAGTAGCACGGGTATATTTGTAGCAATAGCCAAAGATGCATCGTATGGGTCAAAATGATACATTTTTCGTTTACGCCAAAAATCATTTGGATATTAAGTAAAGATCATGCTCCATGAAGATATTCTGTACATTTCCTACCACAAATATTTCAAAATTCAATTTTTGATTAGTAATATGCATTGCTAAGAACTTCATTTGGACAATTTTAAAGGCGATTTTCTCAATATTTAGATTTTTTTGCACCCTCGATTCCTGAATTTCAAATAGTTGTCCCTAGCATTATTCACCTTTCAGATTACGTATAAATGTCAATTTAAAAAAATGTACCCTTATGACAGATTTTTTTGGAACAGGGTCACATATCTGAGTCAAAAGCGTTTTGAACAGCAGCCTTTAACTGTAAAAACTATAAAAACATCTTAGACTTCAGTAGTTGGAACTCAAGTGAATTTGTGAATCATTCCTTTGAATCATTTGATTCATATAAATGTTTTGTGTGATACGATTCACTGAATAAAAGTTTTAATTTTTAAAAGTTAAGTTAAAAAAAAAAACTACTGACCTCAAAGTTTTGAACAGCACTGTTTTTTGTTTATCTAATCATAACTGGATTACATTTAACTTTAACTAAACATGTAGGTTTGTTCAGAAACTTCTTGTGTTTTTGATTAATTTTGGTAAATGACACATGCAAAGCTCAGGGTCAGTAAGATTTTTTGATTCAGGATACTTTGATAATAGAAAGTTTAAAAGAACAGCATTTATTTGAAAAATAAATCCTGTCTAACATTATAAATGACTTTAGTGTCACTTTTGATCCAATAAATGCATTCTTGCTAAATGAAAGTATTAGTTTTTTGTTTAAATATAATATACTATAGTATAATATAATATGACTTAACATAAAATAACATAATATGATATAATATAATATAATATAATATAATATATGGATTCATAGAAATGTATCATGTTAGTGGGACAAGTGGAGAAGAACAGCCTCAGGACATAGGGAAAAAAAAGATGCTACATGTTGATTTTAATGCGTTGAACAGTCAACATTAATTGCATAACAACCTTATTTTCCCAGCCCTCCTCATTAGTAATAGTTTATTCTTAGCTTATGATTCTGTTAGAGAATGTGAGCTGTCTCCCGTTTAGCTGGTGAATCATTCTTTTGAATCACTTGATTCATATGAATCATTTGTATGGTACGATTCATGTAAGTGAATCTGACTGTTCAGTGCTACATTTAAAGACAATTATTTTTGTACAGGGTTTGATGAATAGAAAGTTCAGAAGAACTAAATTTCTTTGAAATATAAATATTTTGAATTAAAGTGTGAGTCTTAACTGTTACTTTTAACTTTAAAAGTAAAAAAAAAAAAAAAAAAAAAAAAAAACCTACAGGAACCAAGCAGTTGTTTTAATTAAGGCTTAATCAAATGAGTTCACCATTGTCTGGGTGCAGTTAAAGGTACAGTAGCAATTAATTTGTTGAGAATTTGAGTTGCTGTGAAGCTGGAAAGTGGTCATTAAAAATTAAATAATGCCTCTTGTCGTGCAAGAAATGTTGATGTCAAAATGCTTAAAAAGTGGAAAAATATGGCACAGTTGCTCATGAGATATTTTGCACTCGTGAAGCCATTAGATGGCAGTATTTCAATATCTAAGCGTCTTGTGTGCGTGTTCTGGTTTGTTTGTTTGTGTTTCTGGTTTGTGATGTGTGTATCTGTACCTCTGCTGTCTCTCTGAACGACCAGTGTGCGAATTGTGTTATGGGATGGTCTCCTGCCATGGCAACAGGAGGTTTACAGGTTTTGCACGTGAATCTTCTTTGCAGTGACTGTCCTGTCAGATTTCTAGTGTTAAATGCAGCCTTTACTGTGAGAACTGTTGGAAATGAGGCCGGGAGAGTGACAGGGAGAGGGTGAGCAGAAGGTTATGTTGGCCACAGGCACAGAGCGACTCTATAATCTGATCAGCGTGGGTTGGAGAGGGGTGTGTCCCAGTGTCATTTCAGAGAGAAATGCTGTGTTTGAGACAGGGCGGAGTGTAGTGACGTTCCCACCAACAAACACTCCTCACCGTAGTCCACTTTTAAACATATCAAGCTGGAGCGAGAGGAGTGTAGAGCTGTCCTGGTGAGTTCATCCACATTTTACACGTGTTGCATGGAGCCTAAATGCGCCACTTGGGTGATCAGGTGACCATGAAGATTTGTTGTGCTTGTTTATTTAATGTAAACTTTGACTTGTTATAAGCTTGCTTTATTTTAACTGGATTGTGTTTGACTTTAACTAAACATGTAGGTTTGTTCAGAAACTTCCTGTGTTTTTATTCATTTAGTTTAGTTGACATACAGAGTTTTGGGTCAATACGATTTTTTTGATGCAGGATACATCAAAAAATATCAGTGGAACGTTCAAAAGAACAGCGTTTATTTGTAGCATTATACAGGGTTCCTATGGGGTTTGGAAAAGTATGGAAAAAAGAAAGCAGAGTATGGAAAATATCTGTGTTTCCAGACTTTTGCCCCCATCAATTAAGAATTTAATGAAAATATATGTATTTGTACAAGAAGTGATGTTTCATGGAAGCTCATGGCAGCTTTCCATGATTCTTTAGTAATTGTCAAATACGACTGAATGAATTCAGGGTGCACTTTTTCATTATGCAAAAAGCAGGTTATATGCATTTTGGATTTCTTCTCGCAATATTCTTGTTACTTAGCCTCAAGGACCTTTACATAAAAAAATATACAGACTTGTATGTGCACGCAAGAAACTTAAGCATATAGGACAATGCACACTGACTGAACCACTTATTGTGCCATCAGCCCATTTTGCATTTTCATGGCTGCCACAGACTATGCATTAAAGAGACCTAAGGCCTTGAAATATGGCATTCTGCCCTAATGAAAGGCAAATTTTAAGCACTTTTTTTTTTACAGTACCAGTCTTTTTTATAGATCCTTAAACTAAACTCCTTAAACAAATTTGATGCCATCAGCCCATTTTGTGTCATGGTTTCTCCGCTGCCGCAGCAGATGTGTTAAATTAAACATTAGGCCTTGAAATTAGAGCTACTACCATAATAAAAGCCAATTTTTTAGCAAGTAGATCTCTGTTCATTCATGTGCATCCATGCTCTTGTGTTTTTCATAGTAAGATGGCAATGATGAAGTAAATGTAAATAAATTATATAAAGCTTGAAATTGTAATGCACAAGGATGCAAAAAATTTACGTTCGCATTGAAAGTTTCTTGTGTGCATGTAAAAAGTTTTTTTTAGGGGCTCTGCATGTTGTCACTTTGAGATAATCAATTATAAAAACCCTAATAGAAAAAGGGAATTTGAGTCTGAAAAAATATGGAATTTTGAAATGGAAAATGTGTAGGAACCCTGACTTATTTTACTGACCTGAATAATTTTACTATCATTTTTGATCACTTAAATGCATCCTTGCTAAATAAAAGCATTAGTTAAAAAAAAAAAAAAAAAAAATATATATATATATATATATATATTAGTGGTGGGCCGTTATCGGCGTTAACGTGCTGCGTTAACGTGAGACTCATATCGCGCGATAAAAAAAATATCGCCGTTAATCTATTCTCAAAGTTGGGTTGGGAGCTGGGTCTAAACTACGCAAGATATGATGACTTTCACTTTGATATTTTAGCGCGGATGACATATACCTAGTCGAATTGCACTGTAGGGGGCGAGAAAGAGTCTTCAACTTCTGTGAAATGACCACATCAAATGAGACGTGCAGACATGGATGCAGTTATGAAGCCGCTTCAGGGCAGGTGCATGCGTTGCTAGACCCTTTTTACTGGGGCACGTGCCCCAGTGAAAATCTGCTGTGCCCCAGTAAAATCTCAAGTTTGAGTTATAATTTACTTTGATAATCCCGAAATAAAGACATTAAACTATATGCAACAACTGAATTGACGCTTCTAAAAGCAACGCAGTTTATTGGAAGACTATGCACGCAGATAGGCTATCCATACCCGCGCGCCTGTGTATTTTACGGGAACGCGCACGTCGTACAGCATTTTGCGCAGAAGTACTTGGTTACACAAGTTTGTATAGTTAATTGTGTTGTAAATGCAATTGTCAAGCATTTTGGAAACAGGAGATAAGCGCCTGGTCTAATGCGCCACCTGGCTTGAGAAACCCGTTCTCCAAGACTTACTTTTAGTCATTATTTGGGTAGCACACATATTCTGAATGCCTTCAAATTAGCCATTTTAATCTAGATTAATCTAGATTAATTTCAAGATTTAATCTAGATTAATCTAGATTAAAAAAATTAATCTATGCCCACCACTAATTATATAATACATAATAAAAAATAATACATATTATAAAGTTTACACATGTAAACAAAAACTTTTGGAAACGATTAATCATATTTGTGGGGAAAGTGGAGAAAAACAGTCTCAGTATATGGTACAAAAAAAATGCTACATTGCTTGTGTTGATTTTAAGGCGTAGAACAGTCAACGTTAATTGCATTACACACTCATTTTCCCAGGCCTCCTCATTAGTAATAGTTTATTTTTAGATTATGACTCTGTTAAACCATGTGAGCTATCTGTTGTTTAGCTCTTTCAGAATTTAATTTCTGTTTCTTGTGTTGGCTTTTTAATGCAAGTTTATAAAGTAATCCTATTGGCATGCATGTGAATGCACCGTAATTAAATCTGCGTTCATTTCAGGCCATTCGTCAGTAATGTCTAGGCTCAATTAGGTTCATTTCCTACAATAATTTGATGTGAAATGTCGTCTCTTAGCGAACGTGTTTGTGGCAGTAAGCAGAAACTCTAATCTGATGTCCTGATGTTCTGCTGGATTACAGCGCTGCTCATTCCAGGACATGGAAGCTTGCTGATGGCAAGGATCAGACAACGGCTCAGGCCTTGTAATTTCTGATTTTTCTGATTTGTGTTATGTGGAAACATGTAGGCTGGATAGCATGTGTACTCTTGCTGCAGGTAAATGCAAAGAAAATTTTTATATATGCTGCTTTTCTAAAGTTTGGGGCAGGTAGGATTAAAAAAAAAAAAAAAACATTCCTTGCGCTAATCAAGGCTGCATTTATTTGATCAAAATATAGTAGAAACGCTAATATTTAACCCTAACCCTATTTTAAAATGATTGATTTGTATTTAAATATACACTAGATTTTTTATGTTTTTTAAGAAGTTTTATTGATTTATTTGATCCAAAATACAGCAAAAACAGTAATATTGTGAAATATTTTTACTTTTAAAATAACTGCTTTCTTTTTGAATATTTTAAAATGTAATTTATTCATGTGATCAAAGATCAAAGTTTTCAGCATTATTACTCGTCTTCAGTGTCACACGATCCTTCAGAAATCATTCTAATATGTTGATTCGCTTTCAAGAAACATTTTTTTAAATTATTTTTATCAATATCTAATATCTAATTTGTTTCAGAATTTCTTGATGAATAGAAAAATCCAACATTTATCTGAAATAAAAAGATTTTGTAACACTATACACTATACCATTCAAAAGCGTGAAGTCAGTATAAATTTTTTTTTGCTTGTTTGGGAAATAAATTATTAGCAAGGATGCTTTAAATTAATCAAAAGTGATAGTTATTTATAATGTTACAAAACATTTCAATTTCAGATAAATGTTGTTCTTCTGAGCTTTCTATTCATCAAAGAAACCTGAAAAAAATCTATAATAATAATAATTGAGCAGCAAATAAGAATATTAGAATGATTTGAAGGAAATCAAATTTCTGGCTGGAATAATGATGCTAAGAATTCAGATTTAAATCACAGGAATAACTTACATTTTAAAATATATTCAAATAGAAAACAGTTACTTTGAATAATAAAAATATTTCAAAATTGTACTGTTTTTGCTGTACTTTGGATCCAATAAATGCAGGCTTGGTGAGCAGAAGAGACTTTGATCACAAACATTAAAAATCTTACTATTCAAAAACTTTTGACTGGTATTGCTGATTTTTTTTCAGCAGCCATTTCTCCAGTCTTCAGTGTCAAAGAAATCATTTTAATATGTTGATTTGCTGCTTGTACTATTTGGAGTTACATAACATGAAGCTGTTTTTGCATTGATGCCAAGCTTAATTTATTATCAGAATAATCATATCTTTTGGTGTATGTCCATTAGGGCTGCAACAACGAATCGATAAAATCGATAAAAATCGATTACTAAAAGCGTTGGCAACGAATTTCATTATCGATTCGTTGTGTCGCGCGACGCAGAGACATTTGGTTGTTATTATATATATTTTAAAAAAATTGAGCGCAGAGCGGAGTGGACACATTCGGTCTCTCTCCCGCACTGATGCCAGCAGAGTTCGGCACCTCATAAGCTGTGTTTCCATCCAAAAATGCGAATTTAACTTATGCGCAAAACTGGAATATTTGAGCATAAAGCACCGTTTCTACATTATATATATATATGCTGCCCCGATTTATATCAAACATTGATATTTAAGCCTACTTTGGCTAGCGTACTTTCACAGCAGCCAATGCTCGATCGCAAAACAGCTGCTGTACGGGTCGTTGGATAGTGGAGATGGAGAAAACTACTTCTATAGTTTTTGTAACACTGTCTGTCTGTATAATGTGTCGAAAACATACCACAACCGTAAGGAGAAAGAGGAGCTCTGCTGAGGTGAAATCGTCTCAGTTTTGAATAGTCCTGTGACGGTGGCACGTTGTTTTTTTATATATAGCCTACACTTCAGTCAGCTAACAAGCAGCCTAAAAACGCTAAAATAAATCAAAGAAATAATATATTTAATTAAGAAAGTAGCCTAAGAGTATTAAATAGGTTATTAAACAAACATTCCTTGTAAAAATGTCTGACAGCTCATCAATTTTTGGCCGACTGAATTTCCAGTCCGACTGTCTTTTTTTCTCTTTCTCTTCCTCATTACACAGCTGCTGATTTTAATAGCAAAGTGATTACATTTATTTTCGTTCCTTTAGTTTATAAAGTTAATTTAGAGATATATTTGGAACACTTTTTGTTTGTTAAATTCAAGTTTTTGTTTTTTAAAGTTATACCTAGCAAACAGCGGCAGACAGATCAAAAGCCTGCTTAATTCATCGCGATTTAAATTAAAATCCATTGATATAAAAAACTTAAAACATATCACAATATTAGTTTAATCATTCAATCAAGATAATTCCAAAGTTTGTGCGGAGAGAAGCGCGCTTTGCAGGACATGGAGACGCCAGTGCAATGTGGAATTTCTTTTTTGCTCATAAAGGTAAGAGTAATTTACCACCCGGGCCGGAACTGTAAAGGGTCTACCTTAGTTTGTGTGTACTCACAGTATCAACAAAATGTGCTCTTAAAGAAAACAAACAGAATACGCTTGATATCTTTGGTTTAAACAGGAGCGCTTCACAATAATTAACCGAAACCCAGGTAATTGCCTCACAAACACAATATCTTTTAACAATATCTATTAAATTATTATTTTACTATAAAACGAAATAATTAAAATCGAAAACAAAACTCTTTCATTAGCTAATCCATAAAGATGCATTAGGCATTAATGAGCAGATGGCAGGATCGTCAATTTCATCTTTGCAACACTGAATCAGAAAATACTAGTTTATTAATAAGTAATTCGAATATTTTCTTAATTTTTGCCTTGACACATTCATGGTAATTACTTTTGCTGGGGCTTTGAGGCCAGTTTTGCGTGCATTTGAATGCGGAACTCTTCCAGCTGGTCGCTGCTGATGGCAGGACACTAAACACCGCCATGGCAGAATGAATGTAGCAGAAAGTTAGTCAAGTTATCCCGTTCCAGCGTGCAAAGTCACATGACTTTTTTAATGTGCACTGAGGAATTTAATTTGAGAGGCTTCTTGATGGGAAATGCAGCATGTACACCACAGCAATCCGCTGTCTTGACGGATAGTAATTTTAGTTTATTTAGTCTATATATTTGGCAGATGCAAAGCATACATGTGTATGTTTTTTGTGTTAGTCCATTTTTATTTTATTATTATTATTATTATAACAGTTCAAGGAGCAACATGTTCGTGCACTTTCTAAAGATTTTAGTTCTGTTTTTGAATAAAGGGTTGTAAATCCCTTTTTTTTTTATCCGATTCATCGATTAATCGAAAAAATAATCGACAGATTAATCGATTATTAAAATAATCGTTAGTTGCAGCCCTAATGTCCATCAAGTGCTCAAAAAAGTGCTGTACTTTTCATTTTCAAGGTATTTAATTCACTGGATTATCCAAAATGGACATTACCACATGTTATTTAATATCTAAAACATTTCTAGCTGCAAATGCCATAGAAATGTTTAGACGTACTGCCTGCTTCCAAACTGCAGTATAGATAATACCTGCATCTATTCTCTATAGTCTCTACATCTGAACGCAAAGAGCTGGAAACAGCTGTTCGACAGATGTTGAACACAGTAGCGGTAGCTGCCTTCTAATCTTGTCATTTACGGTCATTTTTTCATTGGTATAATTTTGTTCAAGCACTGTGGGTGTAACTGTAGACTTTAGTGGGGTTGTACTCATTCATTTAGCCTGGTAAGAATGTTGCTGTGTTATTGATTGTCTTCGGTGCTCGTAAACACACACACACACACACACACACACACACACACATACGTATGTATCTGGGTGTTCGTGAGGCTGTGGGCCGCTGCTGTTGTTTGACTTTCCATTCAGCTCAGGTTTTATGTAATTGTGTGTTTTAGAGCATAACCAGATGGTTATATTGTGTGTGTCTGTTTGTTTGGCCACAGATACTGTTTACTTCCATGTCATCTGCTGAAATTATTAACTCCCACCCTTTTTGTGTTTCTCAGAAGTGTCCCAGAGACGACCTTTGACCTTCACGGGGACGTTCATAGTGGCTCCGCTCTCCCTACAAGCAAGGTGGCACATCTGCCTGTTTCTTTTGGATCTCTGTGTGTGTTTGTATGTAGTGTGATTGATCTCTGATGGAATATTTGGTGGTTTCAGAGCTCAGGGAAGCTGGAGATGGAGCGTTCGGGAAACAGCGAAAGAGGCCTGGTGAAACCCATGATTAGAGGAGAACAGCAGGACTTTAACAAACATGATGGAAGGTAAGAACTTATTCTGAGCTGATTCTGTTTGCATTTTCAGTGTCAGGCTGAATTAAAAATATATTTTATTATTATTATTAAAGGAATTACATAAAAATATTCTTATTAAAGCTTTTTTGTTGTTATTTATGTTTTTTTATTTTATACATTTATAATATATTTATATTATTATTTTACGTTTTTTTTAATTTATTATCTTTTATTTGGGTGATTTTGATATGACCTAAAATACCCCAAAATTTTGAATTTCAAATTAATTTTTTTTTTTCTAGAATTCTATATACACTAAAATTTAGAATTCTGCACACTTTACTTTGCAGTTAGCGCAGAAATGTGAAAAATAAAATATTATTCTTATTAATGTTTTATATTATTATTTATAATATTTTTTTATTTTATATATTTATAATATTTATATTATTTATCTTTTTAATTTTATATATTTATAATATATATATTTTTTTACTTATCTTACTTATCGACCTAAAATACACAAAAATTCTGAATTCAGAAAATGTAAAAATAATTCTTAGTAGTGTTTTATTTTATTATTTAAAATTTTTTATTTGATGTATTTATATTATTATTTGTAAAAATTTTATTTTATATGTTTATAGTATGTTTATATTATTTTACATTTGAATGTATTATCTTTTATTTGAGTGATTTTGATGTGACCTAAAATACATAAATTCTACGTTTTAAAATTCTAAAAATATTCTAAATACACTAAAATTCTGAATTCTGTTTCACTTTGCATTTGGCACTGAAAATGTGAAAAATAAAATGTAATTCTTATTAATTTTTTTATTATTTATAATATTTTCATTTTATATATTTGTATTTATATTATTTTACATTTGTGTTATCTTTATTTTGAGAGATTTTGATGTGTCCAAAAATACATAGAAATTCTACATATAAAATTCTAAATACACTACAATTCAGAATTCTGCACATTTCACTTTGCATTTAGCACAGAAAATGTGAAAAATAAAATATTACTCTTATTTTATTTTATTTTATTTTATTTATATTTTTACATTTTATATATTTATAATATATTTATATTACTATTTATAATATTTTTTGTTTCCTATATTTATAATATATTTGTTATTTTTCATTTTGTTTTATTTATTATCTTTGATTTTGATGTAACCTAAAATACAATACACAAAATTGTAACATTCTAAATACACAAAAAAAATTGAATTCTGCATATTTCATGTTGCAGTTAGCACAGAAAATGTAAAAAAAAAATAATTTATAATATTTTTATAAACGTATTTATAACCTGAAATACATAAATTCTAAATTTTAAAATTCTCAAAAAATCAAAAATTCTAAATACACGATTTCAGAATTCCACACATTTCACTTTGCAGTTAGCACAGAAAATGTGAAAAGGCTGTTTTAGTTAATGACACAGAAAGCATAGCCATTGTAGTAACAGCAGGTTTTGCACACATCAGCTATCAGTCAGCGAGGGTCTCTATGGAGTCAGCGCCGGGTACAGGTCTTTATATGTAACCTAACCCTTTTCCTCTGTCTGAACCTGAGACACCTGAGCCCGCCGCTCACCTGGCTTCAGTCTTGTCATCAATAATCCAGTGGTGATGAGAACGCACATTCAAACACGCACAGCACGGTTTGGCATCTGTGACAGGATGTTGTACGGAGGGACAGGAGCGGGGTCTCTGGAGCGGTGGGCGTCTGTAGACAGCGGTGTCAATCTGTCCTATCTTAACTGGTTCATCGAACAACAATTCTTTCCCCGCAGGTCCCAGGACGGCCCAGAACTCATTCTGCCGGCCAGCATCGAGTTCAGGGAAAACTGTGAGTACCACATCCATCTGCAAAGCAAAACCAATCGATTTGTGCTGGTTTAATTTCAACGATCTGGTCTGAACTGGGTCATGTGATTTGTCTGGTGTGTGGCGGCGGCTTTGTAATGTTCTGTTTGTTGTCATTGGCTTTTTCTGGGTGTTGTAGACACAACACAGTGTTTCCGCTTGACCTGGTGGCATGCAGTTTCTTTCATTGGCTGTGCTGATTGTAAAGCAAAACAGCCAGCTAATTTGAGAAATCACTAATGGTTAGCTGCCTCATAGATCAATAGATGGAAAGTATTGATGACCTGTTTTATCATTAAATTATTTTACTATTTAAAAAAAAAAAAAAAAAAAAGACTAGTATTTTCTCCAGCTAAAGTCAGTTTTAAGTCAGTTATTTCTATTTTTTTGTAGTAGTTTTTTGTATTTTTTTTTTTTTTTTTTGTAGTAGTATGTCAGCAGGAATTATCAGTTTATATTTCCAAACATTCATTTCGCCATTAATTATAATAATAATCCCGTGAGATTTTTGTTTGCCCAAGGCAACAGCCAGTGCTCCACACAGAGAGATCTGATCTCAACATCACCCAGTCTGTCTGGAATCACATGAAGAAACACAATAAACTGAGACAGACTAAATCCAGAAGAACTGTGGAAACGTCTCCAAGATGCTTCAAGAAATCTACCTGCAAAGCTACAGTATTGTTAAAAGTTTAAGGCACTTGTGTAAAAATTCTGTAAAATGATTTTCTTATCAATTAACTTCTATTAGCTAAATGAAATCAACATTTGGTGTGACCATCCTTTGCGTTTAAAGCAGCTTTTGCTCTAGGATCACTTGCGCGTAGTTTTTCAGGTAGCTTTTCAGGTAGGTCTCTTGAAGCATCTTAGAGACGTTGCTGCAGTTCTTCTGGATTTAGTCTCTCTTCATGTCATTCCAGACAGACTGGAAATGTTCCTGTTGAAAATATATCTGTCCAAAAAAATCAGAAGGGGTTCAGAAAAGAAATGGCAGCTGGCAGCAGGAAGTACCTGCCATTGACAGCCGGAAGCCAGTTACTGGCATTCGGAGGGTAGGAGGGACCTGCCACTTGGTGACAGCCAATCAGCATCGACCAACTTGGCAGCAACCAATCATATGCAACTACGACAGACACGAATGGCAGTGTTTGTTGGAGCGGTACATTTTGAAATTAATGATCGGAGTAATGAATAATTGTTGCCTTGTATGTTTGATTTTTAACTTTTATGTTAGCGAACGACACTTCCTGCTGACAACTGTTGATTTTTCGCTGAACTCCCTCTCAAAAAAATGCAGAAATTGCAATTGTATATGTCATTTTCCCACCATGCCATTAGGTGTCAGGAGTGAGTAGTTTGACAAGAGTCAGAAATGTTCTACTGTGCAGTTTCATGCATGGGCTAAGACAAAAAAGCAGCCTAGTACTGCTGTCATATCATCAACTAGAGCAGATAATCGCCTACTGTATGTTTAATTTGCATTTGTACGATCCGGTTTTTATAAGTAGCTCAAAGCTTCTCGAAAAATTACGATAAAGCGGTGTTGTTGTGTGTTACTACTTTGTGTTATGTCACCCAAAAGTGAAAATTCTGTCATTAATTACTCAACCTCATGTCGTTCCAAAACTGTAGGACCTTCGTTCATCTTTGGGAAAAAAATTAAGATATTTTGGATGAAACCCTGCATAGACAGCAATGCAACTGACACATTCAAGGCCTAGAAAGTAAGGACGTTGTTAAAATAGTCGACGTGACATCAGTGGTTCAACCTTAATTTTATGAAGCTACGAGAACAAAAATAAACAAAAATAACTTTATTGAACCATTTCTACTCTTCTGCGTTCACATGAGTAACACAACGCATGCGTTTGGTGCAGCTGACACAGAAATTTTTGAATAAAGTCATTGCACAGTTTTTTCGTAGTTTCGTAAAATTATGGTTGAACCATTGATGTCACATGAACTATTGTAACGATGGCTTTACTACCTTTCTGGGCCTTGAACGTTTCAGTTGTGTTTTAGTTTTAAAAAGCTCTCAGATTTCATCAAAAATATCTTATTTGTGAAGGTCTAACAGTTTTGGAATGGCATGAGGTTGAGTAATTAATGACAATTTTCAGTTTTGAGTGAGCTAACCCAAGTTATGGGTTATGTAATGGTAATGTGTTTTGTTTTTGCGTTTTAATAGTTTCCATCTTTAAATTTGATTTGGCTGAGCAGCATATAAATGCAAGATCACAAAACATTTTTTCAAACGACATGCATGCGCTCTGCAAAATGAATTTGATTATAGTGAGCTATTATATTATATTACAGTAGATGTTCCTACATGCTTTTCACTGTCAATTATAATACATGGCAAGCAGAATGGGAAGAATGTCAAAATAAACTTTTTTAAAAATAAATTATGTTGTAGGAACAAAATATATTTACTCATTTAAATCTAGGCATGACCAATATGTGTATACATATCAGATGAACTCATGGACATTTATTGATTGGTGAAGAAGCACCAAAATGTCAGTATTGTGGGAGTTGATGGTGAAGCTTGTGCTGTCCAATATTTAAGGTTATTATCAGGACAAACTCTTTATCAGGACTTGTTTTATAAGATAGACCCAGAAAAAACTTTTACAATTTCTTTCAAAAGTAAATTTAAAGAATATTTTATAGAATTTTATGTACACTTTGTGTACTACTGTATTGTTTATGTATAATCTTTGTTTGCCATGAAATAACCTATGGAACTAATGTGGCAATAAACTTAAAATAAAAAAATTTAAAAAAAAGACAGTTATAATATAGTGTGATCAATAACAGAGTTTACAGCTCAGGTGACTGGTTCAAAACTAAAATATACATGCATGTATAAATTGTCATGCTAAAATCGTGCATTAGAGTTTTTGGTCCATCACAATTAAATCTCTCTCTAAACCTTCTTTCCTCTATCCCATGATTTCCACCCATAGCTGAGGATGCCTTCTTGTCCGCCATCATTAACTACACCAACAGCTCAACAGTTCACTTCAAGCTGTCTCCCACCTATGTGCTGTACATGACCTGCCGCTACGTCATGTCCAGCCAATACCGGCCCGACATCAGCCCCTCTGAACGAACGCACAAGGTCATCGCCATTGTCAACAAGATGGTGAGCATGATGGAAGGAGTTATCCAGGTGGGTGTTGCCAATTTTTCCTTGAATTATTTACTGGTAATAATTATTCATCTTAATTATTTTTTTGCAGTGGAAGTTGTGTGTGACTTTATTATATTTTAATTTATACTTTAGACATATCGCTGTAGCTCTGATGTAGTGATTTGTCTGTGGAGTTGCATTATACATGCTTTTGTAGTTGTAGTGTTAAAGCCTGTTTCACTCTGCTTTCATCGATTTAGGTCATTGCCTCAGCAAACAGTGCTTAAACTACTGCACTCAATGTTTCCCCTGTGTTTGTTTGTATGTGAATGTCTGTACGTGTGTTTGTGTCTCTGTGCCTTGTTTTATCTGATTCATGCACCATATTCCAGCAGCACTTGGATCAACAGCTTCCATAAGAAGATGCATAAAAAAAAAAAAAAAAAAGTCATTCTAATATTACAAGAATTTATTTTTGCTTCTGTAGGAAAAAACGTTTATATATGCATACACACTACTTTTTAATAGTTTGGGGTTTGTGTGTGTTTTTGAAAGAATCTCTTTTCACCAAGGCTGCACTTATTTGATCAAAAACAGTAATATTGTGAAATATTATTATTATAATTTAAAATAACTATTTTCTTTTGTAATATATTTTAACATCTAATTTAGCACTGTGATGCAAAGCGTAATTTTAGTGACCTCCAGTCTTCAAAAATCCTTCAGAAATCATTCTAATATGCCGATTTTCTGCTGAATATATTTTTGTTTAAGCCATATGATACATTTTTTTAAGATTCTTTGATGAATAGAAAGTTTAAAATATATTGTAACATTATAAATCTCTTCTTTACTGTCAATTTTGATTAATTTAATGCATCCTTGCTAAATGAATTACTTTCAAAAAATCTTACTGACCCCAAACGTTTGCACAATGGTGTAAATATAATGAACAAAACTAATTATCAATGCATAAATCAAACTTAGTGAATCCTGAATCACACTCACTGAGAAAGATGACAAATTATGTTCCAAGCATTGTTTTTTACTGCAATGCTGTATATGTGCTGAGACAAACTCTACAGAACAGTGAAATGACTCGCCATAACGTGAACGAGAAGTCATTGCTAATTTGCATAAAGTTAAACTTTTCTCAACCGTGTCTAGTCACCACACACAGCCTCGTTGGATCGCAAACGTTCACTTTCATCATTTGGTCACCACAAATAACTATGTAAAACCTCTTTGCATTTAAGAAATGAGATCCACATGCTCTGTTTATTTAGGTTCTTATTTGGTCAGCGCCTGCAGGTTTTGAGTGGCCCACCCAGGTGTTCAAACTGTATATCTCATGGGCTGACAGCAGTGTTCAAATGCAAATAGTTGTTTAATAAATCTTCCATTTCCTGACTCCCGGTTACAAGACTTTAGATGGAGTTCAGTATCTAAAATAAGAAGAAAGTTGTTTATGAATGGATACAGTCTGTCTCTTTAAAAACCAGCATTAGTGTCATAATCCACTTAAATATTGATTTACTTTTTCTGAACTTTTAGGAAAAGTTTAAAGTATGAGAAACACAAGCTCAGGGAATTCATCATTAAAGTTTGCTTGCAAAACTGCTCTGTTTTTGTGTAAATGATCTTAAGGCAATTTTGGATTCATGCTGTCTTTTTGAAAACACTTCACCTGTATTGAGACAAATAATTTTGGAAATTTAGTGGCATCCTGAAAAATATCATCCTTGGCTTCACAGAAACGAAGCTGTATCTTAACATTACAGAATTATAGGATTAATTAACTTCCAGAATAAAAATGTCCTGATCATTTAATCCCATGTCATCCAAGATGTTAATGTCTTTCTTTCTTTAGTCAAAAAGAAATTATGTTTTTTGAGGAAAGCATTCCAGGATTTTTCTCCATATAGTGGACTTCAATTGGGGTCAGTGAGTTGAAGGTCCAAATTGCAGTTTCAATGCAGCTTCAAAGGGCTCCACACGATCCCAGCCAAGGAATAACACAGGTATATTTGTAGCAATAGCCAAAAATACATTGTATGGGACAAAATTATCGATTTTTCTTTTATGCTAAAAATCATTAAGATATTTAGTGAAGATCATGTTCCGTGAAGATAGTTTGCAAATTTCCTACTGTAAATATATCAGAATTTTATTATGATTAGTAATATGCATCGCTAAGAACTTCATTTAGACAACTTTAGAGGTGATTTTGTCAGTATTTAGATTTTTTTTGCACCCTCATATTGTCCAGTCCTAACAAACCATGTATAAATCTTAATTTTGAAAAATGTACACCTATGACTGGTTTTGACCATTGAAGTCCACTATATGGAGAAAAATCCTGGAATGTTTTCCTCAAAAAACTAAATTTCTTTTGTCTGATGAAAGAAAGACATGAGCATCTTGGATGACATGGGGGGTGAGTAAATTATCAGGAAATTCGAGTAAAATTACTCTGGATGACTCAGACGTCCCGAACAGCAGTGAGTGTGAGACGATGTTGTGACCTGTCCTGTGTGAGTGTGAATGTCTATGTGTTTACATGCCTGTGAATTCTGTCCATGCCATGGCTGTTGTTGACAGTCTCTCTCTCTGTCCTGTCGGATGTCTGTCTCCCCCCACCCCCCTCCTTCCCCCACACCCACTATCTCTACAGGAGATTGCTGAAGGTGATCAGGTAGGAGTTCGCACTGCTAGGGAGGCGTCTCATTCTTCCAGTTTCTCTCTCTCTCTCTCTTTCTCTCTCTCTCTCTGTTCTATCTGTCGGCTTGGCTCAGTCTTCCATGCCTCTTTTATCCCCCCATAACAGAAAGCAAACAACCCAAGCCAACTAAGTAATCCCTCCTCCTACGGCTGGACGCAATCGTTCATAACCCCTCATTATGACTCAACCTGGACCATGTGATACTAAAAAACAAACTGATTTTAATTGCGGCATCTTCCATTTTTGACCTCTGCTTACTGCACTTCAGTGTGGATGAGAGACTACCCCATGTTCTTTTGCTTTGTTTGGAAACTTTTAATTTCCTTTTCATTTGACTTCATATCTGTGGTTAATGTCATTGTTCTTATGGATGCGTCCTGTGGCCAGTATGACGTATTCGGGAGGGTTGGGCGGGGGGTTGCTGTCGTCGTCACGTGGGATAGACGTGTGCGGGTATACACACATGTCTGGTTGTTTCTGGACTGTGTGTATCTCCTCTCTGTATTGCAGGGATGTGGGATCCAAAGCAACCAGTCACCGCAGCTTCCCAGTCAGTCCTGCCTAGCTTGAGCTAACTCTTAACGCGTGAATGATTTCTACTCTGTCTGGACGCGGTGACTGGTTGTTGGAGGCCGGGAGGGTTGGACAGAGGCACATGTCTATCCCGGGAGTGCTACTCAGTGCTTTTCATGGCTGTAACTCTTTTCTTTATTGTTTGTATGTCGGGTTGTTTTACTTTAGCTGTGTGTAACGCCCCATCTCTGTGCATTACAGAAACAGAAGAACATCGCCGGGGCTCTGGCCTTTTGGATGGCTAACGCCTCAGAGCTGTTGAACTTCATCAAGCAGGACAAGGATCTCAGTCGCATCACGCTGGATGCACAGGATGTCCTCGCTCACCTGGTTCAGATGGCTTTTAAGTGAGTGTTTGAACATGTATGCATATTTATGCTTAAAATCATGAGCTGTGTTTCAAAACCAGTGAGCTACCATCCTATACAGCATAAATCAGTTTTTTTATATATATTTAGAAAATCCCAGGTCCCACAAATTCTGTGGTTTTCAGTATTTTTGTGCATTTGAACCCTTTCCAACAAGGACTCAATTATTTTGAGATCCATCTTTTCACACTGAGGTCAACTGAGGGACTCATATGCAACTATTACAGGAAAAACCATGCATTAAGAGCCAGGGGTGTAAACTTTTGAACAGAATGAAGATGTGTAATTAGTTTCTTATATTTTCTTATATTGCCTTTTTTTTTCATTTAGTATTGCCCTTTAGAAGCTACAGAAGATAATTATATGTTTCCCAGAAGACAAATTAAGTTAAATTTACCCTGATCTTTAAATTCAAAAAGTTTTCACCTCCGGCTCTTAATACATTGTGTTTCCTATTGGAGCATCAGTGAGCATTTGAACCTTCTGTAATAGTTGCATATGAGTCCCTCAGTTGTCCTCAGTGAGAAAAGATGGATCTCAAAGCTGAAAAACCAAAGAATTTGTGGGACCTGTAGGATTTTTCTAATAAACAGTGGGCAGTTTACTGTCCAGGACAAACAAGGGACAACTATCACTAAACAAAAAAAAAAAAGGCTGTGAATCATTCAGGTAACAACACAGTATTAAGAATCAAGAGTATAAATGGGGTCATTTTTTATAAATAACTAAATACTAAATACAGTACTAAATACTGTTTTGTATGATCCCCTCTATTTTGATAAAATAATTAACATTTTGCAGATTCTGCAAGGTGAACTTTTAACCTCAACTGTAAATAAAATGTAAATTTGACCTTTAACTAAATATTAAATGTACGTTTTACTTTTAGACTTTTACTTTAAATTTAGACCTTTAACTATTTCCATATAATGTGAAAACAATCCATTTAATTGTGATTGATCAATTACAAAAGGGATTTGTAAAATAAGTTCATACTGTGTTCCTGTAACCATTATCAGGCGGCAGGATGTGCTGAATCTAAGGAATGTTCTGGGTCTGGCTTGTATTGGCTGAGCTATAGTTTGGGGGTATAAGAGAGAGTTACGGTCCTGGGGCCGGTTTTCAGCACAAACAATGCGGTCGGAGCGCCTCCGTTTCCTTTAAGCACTGGAATGACCAGCTGAAACAACTGCGCTTTTGTGCGGTTCGTGCGGGTTGTGAAGCAGCCAGGTCTCAGATTTACTGTGGGATTCTACAGGAAGTTCCTTTAGGCCGCTGATGGTGGATATATGGACACTAAATAATGTGTGTTCCTGCAGGTACCTGGTGCACTGCCTGCAGTCGGATCTGAATAACTACATGCCAGCTTTCCTGGAAGATCCAGATGAACAGAACCCTCAGAGGCCCAAGATAGGTGAGCAGAAACCCACCTTTTCAAATGCACAAATCAGGTCACCTTTATTTTTATATATATATTTTTTAAATATGAGACAAATTTGAATTCCTCTGTGCAAAGCAGCTCTAAAAAGACAGTAGTGTTATTATTCAGCTCAAGTCAGTTCAGTATTGCTTTAGTTTAGTTCAGCAGCTGTGCTTAATTCATCAACAGTTGCAGTTTTTGACCTGGCACTTATAAAGATAAGTAGATTGGTAGGTTTGAACCTTTGTTTGAAGGACAAAAGTCAGAATTGCAATTGAAAAAGTTACATGGGACCACCTAGTGGTGGTTTTGAAACTCTACAGCAGATATGTTCAACCCAATGAGTGATATCGACCAGTTTCTTTACAGGAACTTACAACATCCTAATTTCTTTGTTGTCTTGTTCATTGTAGAATGATAAGTAGTCTTATTTTGACAAGTCTGTTTTAACAAAATGACTTGGAAAATGGGCAAACATGCCCTCTTGACTAGAACAGTATCAACATCTTAAGCAATGCAGAAATATGCTGAAAAGAACCAGAAATATTCAAAACATCTTGAGCAATGTAATGACACTTCCAGTTCTTTAGAAGAGTGCTTTCCAAACCTTGTTCCAAGGAACGCCAATTTTAAATGTGATACACATCAGGGACCAACCACAAGAAGCATGCATTTATAGAGAATATAAAAAAAAAACATGCGTTTTGAATGTGTTTCAACCTTTTGTATAGAAAACAGTCTGAGCTAATAGCAGTAGTTCTTAACATTACACCATTAAAATAAATAAAGGAATGTTGGTGTCATTTCTGTTTATACTATATTACAAGCCCTTACTTTCCTCTTTTCCACAGAGGATGTTCTGCACACGTTAACAGGCGCCATGTCTCTTCTGCGGCGGTGCCGTGTCAACGCGGCTCTCACCATTCAGCTCTTCTCTCAGCTCTTCCACTTTGTTAACATGTGGCTCTTTAACAAGCTGGTTACGGAGGCCGACTCAGGCCTGTGCTCACACTACTGGGGCGCCATCCTGCGACAGCAGCTCAGCCATATCGAGGCGTGGGCTGAGAAACAGGGTTTGGAGCTGGCTGCAGACTGCCACCTTAGTCGCATAGTCCAGGTACCACATGCAAATATATACACGAGTCTTTCCCAGAGTTGCATTTATAGCTAAGCTATTTACGTTAAGCCATTGTAAGCTATAAAGTTAAACTGGTTATGTTTATTACACCCTTACGTGCACCTTTTGGGATTTATACATTTTGAATAAAACATGTTCTGCTCTAAATATATACTGTTTTTATTAGAGAGAATGTTTTGGGATTCAATCAAGATATAATTTGCCCCCTATATGAACCTTTTTCTTTTGGTCACATCCACACAAAGAGATTTCTGTACTTTTGCAGACATTTACCTCCACAACATCAGATAAACATGCATGTACATGTACAACAGTATTATAATCCCTTGAGCTGATTTGAGTTGCTTACTTATAGCTTATTCTGTTGTGTATATAATGATTGTTTTATAAGATGGAGGAAAAGCATGCGTCATTTATAAAGATGTGACCTTAGGTTATGTTGCCGCCTGTTTATACTTTCACTAATGTTTTGTTTTCTAGTATAAGGTAGTTGACAAAGTGTACTGTATATTTTATGTTTTCACCAGGGTTTAAATTTAGTGCAAACAAACTATATACACTACCAGTCAAAAGTTTTTCAATAGTAAAAATGTATTTCTGTGACCAAAGCTAAATTTTCAGCATCATTACTCCAGTCTTCAGTGTCAGATGATCCTTCAGAAATCATTCTAATATGGTGATTTGCTGTTCAAGACATATTTTTTATTATTATTATTATTATCAATATTTAAAAATATTTAAATAGAAAGATCTAAAGATCAGCATTGATCTGAAATAAAAAGCTTTTGTAACTTTATACAGTATACCATTCAAAAGCTTGGAGTCAGTATAATTTTATTTTTATTTTTTTATTTTTTGGGGGAAAAATTATAGAAATTACTACTTTTATCTAGTAAAGATGCTCAATTGATCAAAAGTGATGATGAAGACATTACAAAAGATTTCTAATTCAGATAAATGCTGTTCTTCTGAACTTTCTATTCAGCAAAGAAACCTGAAAAAAAATCTACTCAGCTGTTTTCAACATAATACTATTAATAATAAATGTTTTTGAGAAGCAAATCAAAATATTAGAATAATTTCTGAAGAATCATGTGTCTTGAATAATGATGCGAAAAAATATTTGAAATCACAGGAATAAATTATATTTTAAAATATATTCAATAGTAAAAATATATCAAATTTTACTTTTTTTTGCTGTACTTTGGATCAAATAATTCAGGCTTCTTTAAAAAACATTAAAAAAAAACTTTTGGCTGGTAGTGTATATTGTGCAAAAGTGATATGCAGAGAACATTAAAAATACTAAAAGACTTTATTAGTTGTAGTAGAAGTAGTACTAAAAGTGTTTTTATAAAAAGTTATTTACTTTTTCTTATTTTTAATATTTTACCATTTAATATATATTTGTCTGTATAAAGACCCTAATACATAGGCTGCATTATTTCTGAAATGTTTAAAAACCTCAGTGCTAGTCACATGGACTATGTACCAGTACTTTATCATAACTGTCATTTTGTCTCTCTAGGCAACGACTCTCCTCACTATGGACAAATACTCCATGCAAGATGTGCAGAACATCAACAACACCTGCTTCAAGCTCAATTCTCTGCAGCTCAACGCTCTGCTGAGCAACTACCACTGTGCTCCTGATGAGCCCTACATTCCTCCTGTAAGTGAACTGTTTCATTTGGGTTCTCTAGTCCTGGTCTGATGACATGTGTCTATTTTTAGATAAACCGAACCAGGTGTTCTGCCCTTTTACAGTAGCTCTGCTCATTTCCTCGAACCTCAGGGTTTCTCATAATGTGACCTTCTTGTTTGATGTGAAATATTAAACTCATTACTGTAAAAGGTGCTGTAACTGATGTTAGCTGTTCTGGAACTTCTCCCAGACCGAATTAGATGCACCCCATCTTTCCAAAACTCGCTGTACAAAGCGTATCGGAGAGGGAGAAGTTTACTAGAGTTCTTATGTAACATTATGATCATTGTCCCCTTCATGCCCACAGGAGCTGATTGATCATGTGGTGGCTGTGGCTGAGAACACGGCGGACGAACTGGCCCGAAGCGATGGGCGGGAAGTACAGCTGGAGGAGGACCCTGACCTGCAGCTGCCTTTCCTACTGCCCGAGGATGGCTACTCGTGCGACGTGGTGCGGAACATTCCCAACGGATTCCAGGAGTTCCTAGAGCCGCTTTGCCAGAGAGGTATGGATGATAAACAGAGTGCTGCAACTCCAAATGAGTTTCAAGTGTTTGATGTCAGTTGTGGCGTGCACAATAAGTATCAGGTGGATGGTGAATCAGAGGTTGTTGGCTTTGTTTGTTTAAGGCTGATGTGATGCCAGTGGAATGTGGTTTGTTAAGGTTGTGTTCAACAGTCTGTTTGCTGCCATTCCTATCGGTGTTTGTTTTTTGCAAGAGATCGAGAGTGAGTGGGTGTTTTTACAGGTGCGTGACAAAGACCGTGAGAGACCGGTGGATTTAAAGTTTTACCATTTAGTGGATGTGTTCAGAATCCGCTCTTTCTTCTACAGGTTTCTGTCGATTGACACCTCATCCACGCTCTCCGGGAACTTGGACCATCTATTTTGAAGGAGCCGATTGCGACAGTCACTTCTCAGCTGACACGTCAGAACTGGTAAGTTATTATACTGTTTGGAGATGGAAAGATGGATAGATAGACAGACAGATAGATAGATAGATAGATGGATAGATATATGATAGATAGATGGGTAGTAGATAGATAGATAGATAGATAGATAGATAGATAGATAGATAGATGGGTAGATAGACAGGCGGATAGACAGATGGATATATAGATGGATAGATAGACGGATAGATAGACGGATAGACTGATGGATAGATGGGTAGATAGACAGACGGAGAGACAGATAGACAGATGGATAGACTGATGGATAGACTGATGGATAGACTGATGGATAGACTGATGGATAGACTGATGGATAGACTGATGGATAGACTGATGGATAGACTGATGGATAGACAGACGGAGAGACAGACGGAGAGACAGATAGATGGATATATAGATGAATAGATAGACGGATAGATAGATGGATAGACAGACAGATGGATAGACTGATGGATAGATGGGTAGATAGACAGATAGATGGATATATAGATGAATAGATAGATAGATAGACGGATAGATAGATGGATAGATAGATATACAGAGAGACGGATGGAAAGAGAGACGGATAGATAGATGATAGATGGGTAGATAGACAGATGGATATATAGACGGACGGAAGGATAGACAGAAGGACAAATAGATGATAGATGGGTAAATAGACAGACGAATAGATAGATGGGTAAATAGATTGATGGGTAGATGGATTTGCTTTTGACGGCATCAGAAAAGTGCAGTATTTTGTCTCTTTACAACTGAATTTTTAATCTAAGACCCAAATACTAGAGAGATATTTACAAAACGACACCAGGGAATATTTGATGTCAGTTGCTAGTGTGTGTTCTGTCAAGTTAACATTCTCTTAGGTCTCAGCCAACACTAGTTACACCACAGAGGGTAATATTTGACCATAGTGCCCAAGGACTGGATGTAAATGATATCTTTCTCCTTACCCTGAACACACAAAGCCCTTAAATGCTCCTCCTCCCCTGTAATTAGTCTTTTTTACTATCTCTCGTATTTTTACATAAGTATTTTTTTTCGTAATGTCATGATCTCACTTTTTTTTAAACATAATGTCAGTCCACCCAAAAGCAGACAGAGCTGGAGCACAGAGCGCATTTAAATACCACACAGAAATCTGATGAACGCAGCTTGATCGTGTGCCAAACCAACCCTCCCACTCCCACATCCCTTTCTAGCAACCAACCCAGGACCAGTGCTTACCGTAAACTCGCATATTGTACACATGAGATTTAGATATGAAATCTAAATAGACCTTGTTTGCAGTTTCTAGTCGTACTGTGCATTTTCACACATTATTTTACAGATAAGTAATGTTTTCTTTTTGACAGGGATCACCTAGGCTGGAAAAATTCTATGCATTCATTAATTAAGATATCCATGCCAGAAAATCCTTTTCTAAGGGAACATGCTTTAACAAGGCTAAAATTTCTTGTCCTTTTGCCTTACCAAAGCCAAGAAGATTTCTTGCATTAACCCTTTAGTGTTCATAAAGCTCCACCATACTTCAAACCAGCTCTGCTCCCACCCCCCCAAGGTGTACTTAACAATGCAGATGGGTTCCCTGTACAATAAATGCATGCCATGTGCACCATTTACACACTGGAGCTCGCTAAAGAAGAGGCCGTGGCACGGTGCCTCTCTGTGGGAAGCTAGTCTCTTTCTCCCAGGCCCGGCCTGTGCGTAAGCGAGCCCACTGAGGCCTGATGCACTCTGGAGCCGACGCATGTGGCTTTCATTCTTGACTCGTCTCCAGCACCCGCCGTTTTGCTTTGCGGTCGGCTGTGCTCTGAGAACCAGCAGTGGCAGAACCTCCCTAATTTTCTCTCCTACTCCTCCTCTTAGCTCAGTTTGCTCTAGGAACGGCCACCAGACGCAACTTCCAGAAGCAGCGTGGACCTAAAGCTGAACATATAGTTGTGACTTTTTTTTCCCTCTGAGTAAAATCACCTGTCTTCTCTCTCTACAGCCAATGCGGAAGGAACCGGAAGTTGTGACGGTGACTTTGAAGAAACACAATGGGATGGGCCTCAGTATTGTGGCGGCCAAGGTAAGAACTGATTTAGTGACATTTATTGTGTAACTTTCAAAGTCAAGAGAGTAACTGATACCCTAAATCTATGAGAAGGGCATCTGGTTTTGGCATAGAACTAGATCCGATGAGTTTGACGCAGTTGATGTGAACCATTTTAACTGTCCAAACAGAAGAAAGACATGCTTCTGTTTCAAGAATGACATGCTTTTGTTTGATTCAGTCACAAGCTGGTCTGTGTGCTTGTCAAACATTCAAATTTGAAACAGAGTTATAAGCAAATCTTTATGTTTCCGTGTTGGACTGAACGCTGTTCTAGTCCACTGCTTTTAGCAGAAGGAAGTGTCTTCTGGATCGTCAACCCTTTTACAAAATGAGGTCTTTTATGTGTAAAATATTAAATGTTTTGCATGATTCCACCAGTTCCACTTGTCAAGCATAGAAAGTTTCGATTTGTTTAGTTAGTTTCAATGTCAACACTGGAAATTAAGGTTTGTTTATACTCTAAACTCTTTACTAGTATGACCGTTAGAAAGTGCTTTCAGATCCAACATGGACCAGTTTACATTTTTACTGTGCAAGTAAATATTTCTTAATTTTTCATACTGGGATTTTTTTATATGGAAGTGAACAGAAGAACCTTTTTCCCACCAGATGTGCATCAGGTTAGGGGACAGAGAAGAGGCGAGCAAGGGAGGTGTAGTGGTAGGTGAAGGAGGTTAACAGGAACTGTTTATTTTCATAGCAAAACCTCCCCTTTACAGCTTCTATTTTCATCTGTGAGTGTCTCTGAGGAAGCATAAACTTTGGTAGAGGTATAACGGAGGGGAAAAAAGGGAGGGAAGGAGTGAAAAATGGGAGGAGAAAGAAAAGGAGGAGTGAAGAAGGGGTGTAAGGCATGCTCTGGGACAAAGGGGAGGATCTAAAAAGGAGAGGCGGTTTGGTTTGTCCCGGTGTGGAGCTGGGACGCAGCTGGGAATTGCGCTAAAACTTCACCTAACCGTTAGTGAGTCGTGGGAGTTTCTCTTGCATAGTAGTCTGGATGTGGTATTTCCTACTCTGGCTTCAGATATTTGCATATTTGTTTAACATGTAGCCCACTAGTCGCTCCTCAGTAGACCTGCCTGCTTTTGAAAGAGTGGGATAAGTTTTCCTGGACCGCTATTAGTTGAGTCCTCTGTTCATTCTCGACTCCGGGGCAGAGCGTAGCACCATGTGGTTCTCTGTGGTCGGGAGGAAGGAGCCGGTAAGAAACCACTTGACATGGAGTGTGTGTCTTTTTAATGTGGGAGAGTGAGCAAGTAAACGCTGAGAGATTAATGGTGTGCTAAAAAGTCAGCGCAGTGATTTCTGTTTGTTTGCAGTTTTGTTCATTTTCATTCATAAATACAGTGTTTATTGTTAATTCAATTTTATTCGCCTAACGGTAGTTTATAAATCAGAAATATTTTAGGATAAGAATGAAGTATAATCAAGAATAGTAAATGCTGTAGAAGTACTTTTTGTTATTCCTAGTGTCAACTTTTTGAAAAATGGTATCAGATTATTGCAGAATTGAGATCAGTTGAAGATTGAATCAAGAACTGAAATGGTTTTTATGATCTAAACATGGTACTTTTGACTACAGTCAAACCAAAATTTATTCAGGCACCTTCAACATTTCTCACATTATCAGTTTATTTGCTATAGTTTAGAAAATGGTAATAAAATATGACAAAAACTGTGTGTCAGAACTAATTCATCCTGATAATGTCAGATAACTTTGATAGAAAGGTATGTAATGGATTACAAGCACCCCACAATTTTAGACAACTGTTAGATAGACTATCAATACAACTATCAATACTTCTTGACCAGTTACCAGCCAATGCTTAATTTTGTTGTCTGTGGTGTAAATGGTCACATTAGCAATTAAAGAAGAACATGGTCAGGTCAAACTGAATAATTTTTGGACCCACATTTTTATCTGTTTGACTGGTAATCCACTGTATGAACAATTTTTGGGTACAATATGTCACAGTTTGCTTTATTTTACCATCACCACTTGCGTAAATGAACTATAGTGTCCTGTACCCAATAGTAAAAAAATATCAAAAAATTATATCTGGTGTCTGAATAATTTTTGGTTTGACTGTAGATACTCGACAAGGACATGCACACTTGCACACATTAATTCCGGTGACTGTTATCAAGTGTGAGAAAGCAAGGTTTTGCCAGTGTAAACAGAGTAATGTGACTAGACTGCACTAACATGCACGTAGACATTGAATAGGTTGCCACACATTTAAAGTGAATTCAGTTTATGTACAAAGCACACATATTAGTGACTACAGATAAAGCATAGTTTAGCAAGGTGCATATCTCCATTTCATCGTGTGCTAGTTTGAGATAATGTTGTACTCAACATTTCTACGTTTTCAGCTTTAGATGTGCATGGTTGTTCACGTAACGGTATCTTGTAGTCAGGGTCATAGGGATAATGATCACAAGCTCTGAACATTGAGTTCTCCATCATATATCGCAGTGTTAGTGACTCATCATCACTTGTTGCAAACAATCTGACAGCTGCTACCATCACAGGGCTTGATTTGCTCAGGCTGCAGATGTTTGTGCGATAACAGCTCTTTTGGGATGGTGTTGAGTTTCTGGGGGAAGAACAAGGGAAATCCTGACCTGCGTACTTCACATTGACGTGTACCTACCTGGCATTTTCCCACGTTTCTGGATTTACTCTTCTTCAGCACCAAAATGAGTAGTTGCCACAAGAATCACAAAAAATCAGGATTGGTCTTCTGTTTAAAAAAGTTTTCAAAGCAAAACTAAATTTTGTTTGTTTGTGTACATGGTTTGGAGCACAATAGCTCACTGACTTCCTTCTCTGTGCGCTTCTTGATCTCATGTACGACAACAATTGAAGGATGTGACTCCCATACGCGAGCCTGGATTTCCTGAGGACTCGGAGAGTGGAGAACAAAATGTGAACCCAGCGTTAAGTTATCGTGTTAACCTTTGATATGAATTGCAACCAAACTATGTCCGTGCACCAAAGTGACACTTTGTTTTGGTTTGCCGGTTCAAAAGAAAACATGAGCATGAAAACACTGCTCTAGGGATCCAGGACTTCTTTCTAGTGGCTTGAGATGGGATCTTTTGACAGTTGTGGTTGCAGTCCCTACTAGTGCACTTCAGTCCTCAGGCAAAATGAATCCTGACAAGCTCCTATGATCGTCTAAATAGAGACGTTTCAAGCTGTCAGCTTGTATTCATCAAGATGATCACATTTGGGTTCATACCTTGACTCTGCATGTCCGGAGAGAGAGAAAGGGAGGAGATAGAGAATTGTGACCCTTTGGAAGTCCATCTTCTGTTTAAAAGTTTACAGATGTGTCATTCTGCATGATTTTAGTACATGAGAAGACAATCCCAAGTTGTTAGTTAGTTAAACATGGGGGTTTTCTTATGTTTAAAGCAAAGGATTTCAGGCTTGCACATCAAAAAAGAACCTTGAAATTAAGTCTTGACTCGTGTCTTGGACATACAGTTGAAGTCAAAAGTTTACACACAACCTGCAGAATCTGCAAAATGTTAATTATTTTACCAAAAAGGGATCATCTGAAAAAGATGTTTACAATAGTCCACAAGAGAAAAGAATAGTTGAATATAAAAAAATGACCATGTTCAAAAGTTTACATACACCTGATTCTTAATACTGTGTTGTTACCTGAATGATCCACAGCTGTGTTTTTTAGTGATAGTTGTTCATGAGATCCTTGTTTGTCCTGAACAGTTAAACTGCCTGCTGCTATTCAGAAAAATCCTTCAGGTCCTGCAAATTCTTTGGTTTTTCAGCATTTTTGTGTATTTGAACTCTTTCCGACAATGACTGTATGATTTTGAGATTGTCTTTTCACACTAAAGACAACTGAGGGACTCATATGCAACTATTACAGAAGGTTCAAACTCTCACTGATGCTCCAGAAGGAAAAACAATGCAGAGGGGTGAAAACTTGTTGAATTTGAAGATCAGAGTAACTTATTTTGACTTCTTAGGATAATGTAAGTATCTTCTGTAGCTTCCGAATTAAAAAAATATATGATATTTACTTAGGTGAAATAAGAAAATGTACACATCTGATGCATCAGTAAGCATTTGATCCTTTAGTGACGCTTGCATGTGAGTCCCTCAGCTGTCTTCACTGTGAAAAGATGCATCAAATACACAAAAATGTTAAAAAAGCAAATAACCTGAAGGACTTTTCTGAAGAACATTTGGCAGTTTAACTGTTCAGGACAAACAAGGGACTCATGAACTACTATCACTAAACAAAAAAACACAACTGTGGATCATTCAGGTAACAACAGTATTATGAAACAATTATTATAAATTATTATTAATGTAATTTTCTCTTGTGGAATATTGTGTAAAATATTGTATTCAGGTCAGTACTAAATACAAAACAACACGCATTTTGTATGATCCCTCTCATTTTTGTCAAATAATTAACGTTTTGCAAATTCTGCAAGGTGTACGTAAACTTTTGACTTCAACTGTAATTCTGTGCCTTTACAATAAAAGATTCCTAGAAGAGACGTTTCCTTTGTGTCCAAAAACGGAGCTGTCTTCTAAACACACCGCCAGAGGACCGTGAAGGAAGACAGACTTCTTTGTTTGGTCTTTCCTAACTGAAGCAAGCAGCCCGAGAGTCTGCAGATCATTAGAGCCGAAATGGAGGCCACTCAGACGTGATGAAGACCGTCGGCTGAAAGCAGCTCATTATTGAAAGCCTCTTGTGTTAGTCATGATATTTTGCACCCACCATTAGCCCGACAGCCTCGGCGGTCCATCTGTCTTCCATCCGTCTAGACGTGATGGTAAGGACCTGCAACGTTCAGGAGCAAACTACTGTCCTGCCTGCTTTTTCCCTGACTGCTGTGTTTGTTGTGGGTGATTAATCGGGGCAGGAAATGATGGTGGCGGGTCAAGTTTCAGTGAATAGATCTATTTTCTGTTTTCCTAGTCCACTGTGGACTCCACCGTCTCGGTCAGAGGTCAGGCACTGCTTTGACTCCCTGGGGCTGTTAACAAATTACACTAGATCGTTTATGCCTACACGTGCAGCTCCCTGAAGACTTCATTCACCAATCACATCTACAACTGTAAGTTGTGCGTTTGACATACGAGTCCCCAGAGACTACACCACCAGTGTTTTGAGACTGAAGACTGAAGTTCAATTCTGCATCGTCTTGCCTAAGCTGGGCTTCAAATTTCCTGTATTTGCAACGGCAGGTTTGGGAAGCTTTTCCATGCACAGGAAGCGTCAGGGTGGGACCTCGAAGCTGTAGACTTTGTTTGCTTGCTTCCATGTGGTTTTAGGACCTTCAAAGGAAACTGGAGTTCTGTGGTTTGAGCATCTGCTCCAAGTACTGTTATCAGTGAACACCTTCAGACTTCAACACCTTCCTGTTAATGTCTAATGTCTGCACTGCAGATGCAAGCATATTGCGACTATGCCAGACAGCAGCTTACAGGGTAAATATGAGCTTGTGTGTGGGACTCAAGTAAACAGAGACTTCGTCCCCAAGTTCACTGACCTTTGGTCATTTTTACCCTCTGACACACTGAAAGGCAAATAACCTGCTCCTGTTAAGAAGCTTGCAGGGATAACGGTTTCTATTTTTGCTTGTGAGGAATTTAGCTCCTGTAAAATATTATTTACAACCCAAGATGGGTTCACAGCGTCTATTAGCTGCAGACATTATAATTGTCTTTTAGCTGTGCTCCTGGCAGTGTCCCTGGAAAGATAAGCATGAAAACAACCACACCTAGAATACAATCCCACACCACACGTTCAGCGACATGCACACTTACGCAACAGGTGTTGAACTAAGTAAGGTGTTGTTAGTAACACCTCACCTATTAATTTGAGTTGTTAATTTACCTACACTAACTGTCAACAGTTTTGGAACAGTAAGATTTTTTATATTCTTTAAAGAAGTCTCTTCTGCTCACCAAGCCTGCATTAGTTTGATCCAACATACAGCAAAAGCAGTAATAATGTGAAATATTTTTATTTAAAAGAACTAATACAAACGGCAAATTATAGTAATTAATACTTTTGATCAAAAGTGATGATAAAGACATTTATAACGTTACAAAAGATTCTGTTTCAGATAAATGCTGTTCTTCTGAACTTTCTATTCATCAAAGAAACCTGAGGAAAGTATACTCAGCTGTTTTCAACATAATAATAATGCATGTTATAGTCGCACTTTATTTTAGGGTCCAATTCTCGCTATTAACAAACCATTAACTACGATTTTTACCTCAATAAACTCATAATTTGTTGCTTATTAATAATAAGGTAGTTGTTAAGTTTAGGGAATTGGTTAGGATTAGGGATGTAGAATATGGTCATGCAGAATAAATGCTTTATAAATATAAACAACCAATATGAGCAGCAAATCAGAATATTAGGATGATTTCTGAAGGATCATGTGACTGAAGTAATGATGCTAAAAATCGGTTTTGAAATCACAGGAAGAAATGACAGTTTCAAACATATTCAAATAGAAAACGGTTATTTAAACATTTAAAAATATTTTAAAATTGTTTCTTTCCGTATTCTTTGGATCAAATAAATGCAGGCTTGATGATCATCTATCTATCTATCTATCTGTCTATCTGTCTATCATTTTATCTTTCTGTCTGTCTATTATTTCTTTGCCTTATTGTTTTATCTATCTCCCTTGTCTGTCTTTCGTTCTATCTTTTTTTCTGTCCGTTTTGTTTTGTCTGTATTATTGTCTGTCATCATTCTGGCTATCTATGTGTGTATCTGTGTATTGTTCTGTCTATCTATCATTATGTCTATCATACTCTCTATAAGTCCTATAAACCTTCAGATCTTAAACTAACATTTAAAGTTTGTCTTACATTTTTAAATTTCAAATCATTTAAATTCCAATTAAAATTCCAATAATAGAGACCATAGATGTAACAAATATTTGTGTTTTGCGAATAATGTCCTCATTTTGAATTGCAGCAACATGTTAAATGAGATTTTGGGCTTGTGTACTTGCACTGAGTGTTTCGAGTGCTCTCCTAATATTTTGTTGTCTAAGGAAATAAACTTTGAAAGAAAGCTCTGTAAATTTAAAGAGATAATATTCTCAATGAAAACATTTCAAATATGTTCTTTGTTTACTTTTAGAAAGTAATAACCCTTATCCATATTCTTTAGCCTTCCAGCACAGTAATGAACTCCATGCCAGCATCACCTCACCCCTTGTTTTAAAAACAGTAGCAATTAGTTCTCTTGTTAACATGCATCTGTTTTTTATCAGTGGCTTTTATAGACCTTACTCCGTTTCATGTTCTGCGCGCCAGGTTTTCAGCTTTGATCAAAGCTAGTTTAACCCAGGTTTCCTGAGGAAAGGTCAGCTAAGTTGCTCTCCCACCAGGTCTGCACAAGCCTCCTGCATCAGTCGTGTTTAGACGGCATGGAAACCACCCCGCCTCAGAACTCAACCTCAGGGCTTCTCGTGTGTCTTTCACCGCAGGTTCACTCTTTAATGTGGAGAGACTGGTTTTTGAATGGTTGTTTCTCATCACAGCGTAATACGTACTCTCAAAGTCTAATCAGAGAGCTTTTGGGCTTTGCCAGGCGACATGCATCTCTCTCAGGACTCAGACAAGTGAGACCTTACAGCAGATGAAAAGTGGCTCACGTGCAAGATTGGCATATCTGTATTTTAGTATTGTCACTTGTTGATAATAGGAACTCGGTGTCCACTGTGTTGCATTAGGTATTATGTCATATGCAGGCCTTGATGCCTCTTGTGAAATGGCATACGCAGAATTTTTGGCTGGTCATAGTGTGCACTGGATTTTCAGTGTTTTTTTGTTTTTTTGTGGTGTCACTGACAATGAGAAGCAAATCTAATTCCTAATACAGTGTGACAGTCACAACAAATTAGAACTTAAACAGTTAGACATTTTACATAAATTTGTTGAAATTTGTAAACACTTTACAGTGTAGTTAATTTTTTTTAAACAGTTGAATGCAATGCAAGATATCTAGAACTAACAATGAACAATAATATTTAAATAAAGATTATTGGAGTTTTTTGTATTAATTTATTGATTTATAGATTCGAAAATACTATCTTTTTGAAGTTTTAAAGTTTTTCTACTTAATTTCACATTTACTTGCCATTTCTTTGTAATTGTTTGTGAAATTTACTAGCAATTTCTGAGTGAAAATAGTTTCTACATCAAAAAATAAGTGTAGCTTAGTGTTCATTTGTTAATTTGATGTATATTAATATTAAATAAAAATTTGGATGCATAAAGTATTGTGACCTAACAAATAATAAACAATAGCAACTAAATATTCATATTTTATTTGCCAAATTAATTTTCATGTTAGATATCCATACAAGAATTGTATAAATCATAATTAGAATAATTATTTTATTTATATATTGCATTAATATAACAATAATTATTTTACCAAAAAAGGGATCATACTACACAAAATAATAGTTGAATTTATAAAAATGACCCTGTTCAAAAGTTTACATACACTTGATTCTTAATACTGTGTTGTTATCTGAATGATCAACAGCTGTTTTTTTTTATTTAGTGATAGTTGTTCATGAGTCCATTGTTTGTCCTAAAAAGTTAAACTGCTAGGTGTATGTAAACTTTTGACCTCAACTGTATATACTGTTGTTTACTATTAATTCATGTTTTCATGTTTAACTTGACTGTAGTTTTAGTACTTTAAAATATCAGTTTGTTGTAGCTTAGTATACAATATTCCAAAACTTGGTTACTATTTCTGCCAATCCTGTGGAATGCCCCCACCCGTTTGTTGTGTATACTCCCAATGAGGAGTGGCCATTGTCCAGGATCATGTCATATCGCCCTCACAATATACAGGATAGAAGTTACTTGTGCTGAACCAAGGCAGAGCAAGTAGCGGTAGGTTGTTTTTACTCATCTGCACCACAAGTAGACTGGTTTTGTAGCATTTTAATGGTCTTATTGCATGGCATCCTTGTGTCTTTTAAATGTGATTAGCATACAAATTGCTCAATCTGTATTTGGTGACCACACCCTTGAATTAATGCTGTAGGGTTTTTGGAACATTGTTGTTTTTGGTCAACTTTTAGACTGTAGACTTTGTTCAGAATGTTAAAATTCAGCCTGGCCGATTGCATTATAACTGGCGTGACCTCGATCATTTTAGAGGCCTGTTAGCACACAGTGCGTGTGTTGATGTTTTTCTTATATTTGTGGTTAAGTCCTGAATGTTAACTGAGATTTCTGAGTGATATTCATGTGGTGTTCATATTACAGCTGTGTTTGAATTGTAGGGTGTGTTTATGCCAGTGTAATGTGAGTGGGTTATGGGGGTCTGTGGCTAACATTGGCTTTATTTCAGAGGGCAGAATAAAAGACGTTGCCGTTTCCCAGGCAGATTCTGTTACTGGGTTTCCCAACCCATTGCTTCTGGTCAGCTTCATTAAGGCTTTTCACTATTATGGACAAGATGTGACATGCTTATGAGCGATGTGGTACACATACCAATCAAATCAAAGTTTTCACATCTCATTATTGTCTAATAAAACTATTTGAGAAACTATTTCAGAATGAGCCACCTAGTAAGTGTAATTTCACCATTTGAATCCAACAGGCATCTTATTACATTGATGATCAGAACAGATTCAGTTTAATCTTTCCTGCTCAAGGTAGATTATCACTGACGTTTGTGGTGTGTGGATCTTTTCTGAGACAGCATACAACAGCAGGATTGTATGGTAAATGTAGATGGCATACTTGGTTTTTCATAAACCAGAAAAAAAAAAACAGAACCAGTGGGCTCAGTCTGTGACTGCTTGGGAGTGTTGTAGACTTGGGTGGCGTGCCATTTAGTAAATGGTTTGTTATGACCATGAAAGCATCATTTTGAGTATGGCATGGGCTTTTAGAGATCTGACCTTGGCATTCAGAAGTACATACTTTACTGTTGAAAGAGTTCATATGAGGCTGCTAAAACATAGAATAATATGTATGTTGACTTTTAAAGGAACAGGTTTTTTTTTTTCCATTTAACAGAAGTGCAGTTATTTAGATCTTTTTTGTACAATGAAAGTGGATGGAGACTGGACTTGTCAAGCTTGAGAAATTTGTAAAAAACACTGTTAAGTTTACATCCCCCTTTCAGTATCTGCAAAATGTTAATTATTTTACCAAAATAAATGGGTTCATACAAAATGCATGTTATTGTTTATTTAGTACTGACGGAATATTTTACATAAGATGTTTTCATAAAGTCCACTTTAGAAAACAATAGTTGAATTTATAGAAATAACCCTGTTGACATATTCTTGATTCTTAATACTGTGTTGTTACCTGAATGATCCACAGCTGTGTTTTTTCTTTAGTAATAGTTGTTCATGAGTCCCTTGTTTGTTCTGAACAGTTAAACTGCCTGCTGTTCTTCAGAAAAGTCCTTCAGGTTCTACAAATTATTTGGTTTTCTAGCAGTTTTGTGTATTTGAACCCTTTCCAACAATGATTGTATGATTTTGAGATCCATATTTTCATTCTGAGGACAACTGAGAGACTCATATGCAACTATTACAGAAGGTTCAAACGCTTACTGATGCTCCAGAAAGAAAAATGATGCATTAAGAGCCGTGGGGTGAAAATTTGTTCAATTTGAAGATCAGGGTAAAACTTATTTTTGTCTTCTGAGAAACATGAACCTATCTTCTGTAGCCTCTAAAGGGCAGTACTAAATTAAAAAAAACATGATATTTAGGCAAAATAAGAAAATTGTACGCACTCCGGCTCTTAATGCATGGTTTGTCACAAAAGAATGAAGTATTAAATTTTCTTTTTTAACTCTTAAGATTTTTGGTCACAGAGCTTGTTTTTGCTATGTTTGTGCAGATGTGAGGGTTTGTCAGACTTGTCAGGTGGATGGGTATTTGTAGTTTGTGTTTCTGTATGAGAAAACAGCTGAGATGCCTGGGAATGTAGTACAGACCTCACATTTTTAAAGTTAATTTTTAGCATGATCCCCCTTAAATAGAACCGCTGGCAGCAGCCAGGGGATTTTGGGTACTTGCTTGCTCAAATAGCAAATCCAGCCATCGGAAAAAAACAAATGATTCTAACTTAAAACCGCAGTCTTTAAACAAACCCCTTCAAAGCTCATGTCACTGGCGCTCCGTCAGCTTAAAGCTTTGAACAGACCATTTAACTCCCAGTTATGAAGCATTACGTGTTAGAAATGTTATGTTCGAGTGTTGAAACTTACCATTTAAAGTCTGCAGGAAGTCCTTCAATGAATACTTCGTTTTATCCCATTATATTAGATAATTACTAGATTTTATTTTGAAAGATGCTTCTCTAGCATGCAATGGCATTTAGGTCGAGCTGATCTCAATGGGTGCACAGTTTCAGCAACCAGATGGCCCGTGTCAGATGATGACCTCTGACCCGGGATATAGGATGAAGAATTTCGAGAGGGTTAAACATGGCTAGTTTAAACAAGAACTACTTCAGATCTGGTCTGAATTTATGAATGAGTTTATTTATATGAATGTCTTCACTGCTAGCTCCAGATTTATAGTCTTTTATGAATGTATGCCTGGTTTCTTCATCCTGCAGTTTCTACAGCGGAACTAGTGGAGCCTGTAAATGACATTTAGATGTTTCTCAGAGTGCTAATAAACTGTTTTGCTCTCTCTTTTGTGTTTTGTAGGGTGCCGGACAGGACAAACTTGGTATTTACATCAAGTCTGTTGTCAAAGGAGGTGCGGCAGACATTGTAAGTTCGGTTTGGTTTATATTATGTTCTTTATTGGCAGATACAGATGCTTTGACCTCATTTCTTCAGAAACAAGTGTAAATATAGCTGCTAGCAGCAATTAAGGGGCCAATCATTCAAAGGGGAAAATGAAGAGCTAAGGATGGCAGGAACAGCAGACCAACTGCAATGCTAATGCTATCTACAGTTATTAGCATTTTTGGAAATTTTATAATTAGTAGATAATGAATGGTTCATGACTCTTGACCAATAGGTGGCGCTGCTACCAAATTGATGTGGTGTAATCACTGTGAGGTGACAATGCCCCATACAAAATTTGGTGCAAATATCTCAAAGCTTTGCAGAGATACAGCTTCAGATGCACTTTGGCATCTTTTCAGCTAATTCGTTGATGCGTTAAACGAAAACCATTTTGAATATCGACACGAAATCCATAACTTTTTGTCAGCATGGTCTGAAGATGATCTGAGTCAAATTTGGTGAAAATCTAAACGGTCTAGGAGTACAAAAAAGTAGGACGAGGAAGTTCAGCCAAAATTGGCAAAATTGGTATCGGTGTTCTCAGCATGACCGAAGAAATCTATCAAAATCAGTTTTATTTCAATAGGCTAATGTACACAAAAGTTATTAGCATTTTTCTAACTTTCGTTATAACGGCCCCAAAATTTGTGTACATTCAGGGCATGGTGCCGAACATTTTTGTAATTAATGTCGAAACGATACGCTAATCCGTTCTCAAGATACAGCATTTTAAAGCTAAATTCAAAATGGCCGACACCCAAAATGGCTGACATGGGAAAATTGGATATGACACACCGAATCTAAAGAGACCATTTTTGTGATTTTTGGACAAATCATTCAGACGTTATAAAGAAAAATAGCCATTTTTCGTATCTCCTGACCACTAGGGGGCACTGCACTGAAACACTACAGGTAGCCTCAGGTCATGCTTGTTATAACGCACACCAAGTTTGGTGTCAATATGCCAAACTGTTACGGAGATATAGCCTCACATTGATTTTTGCTAGCTTTTCGTAGAATTCTTTCGTGTGTTATTTGTGAACGGCTGGATGAATCAACTTGAATTCCATAACTTTTTGCCAGCATGTTCTGAAGATGATCTGGATCAATTTTTGTGACAATCGGTGCAACGGCCTAGGACGAGTTGGAAAAAGTAGGTTTTACGAACAATTGAGAATAGCGAAAAAACTAAACCTTACGATTTTTGAATTTTGGTGTCCATTCGACTCGGCCAAGAAATCAGAAGAAAAAAAAATTTGTTGTGTGGCTTATGGTTCAAACGTTATTAGCAAAAATCTTTTGAAAGTTTGGACAAGTGGTGGCGCTAGAGAGTTTGAGTTAGAGACTCCAAACTTGCTATGGTTAATGTTGGGACTGTCCTCTATCAGTGTGCAAAATTATACAACTTTCCCGCAAGCGGTTCTATGGGCTGCCATAGACTTGCAGCGGAAGAGGAAGAAGAAGAATAACGCCAACGGATACAATAGGTGCCACCGCACCTTCGGTGCTTGGCCCCTAATTTCTGATAGTACTCCATACTATATGTGAGCCTGGACCACTATTTTGTCTTTGAATAAATGAGCTTTCCATTGATGTATAGTTTGTTAGGATAGGACAATATTTGGCCAAGATACAGCTATTTGAAAATCTGGAATCTGAGGGTGCAAAAAATAAAAATAAAAATCGCCTTGAAAGTTATCCAAATGAAGTTCTTAGCAATGCATATTACTAATCAAAAAGTAAGGTTTGATATATTTGTGGTAGGAAATTTACATATTATCTTTACTTGATCTTTACTTAATACCCTAATGTTTTTTGGCATAAAACAAAAAAACGATAAATTTGACCCATACAATGTATTTTTGGCTATTGCTACAAATATACCCGTGCTACTTAAGACTGGTTTTGTGGTCCAGGGTCACATATTTGGAGTTGAAGATGTAAAATCTGTTAAAAATCATAATTTTTTTTTCTTCATAAAAAGTACAAATCTAGTTCAACCTTGCCGTTTTATGACTGTTTGGGTCTTAATTTTAAATGTTTCTCTTTAGGATGGGCGTCTGGCTGCTGGAGACCAGTTGCTCAGCGTGGATGGAAGAAGTCTGGTCGGCCTCTCGCAGGAAAGGTATTTCTGTAGCATTTAGTCTTTTAATAATGATGTCTGCTGAATAGGATTTTACTAAATTTGAAATGGACTTACATGTAAAGCATGCAATATCCGGCTATGTTGAAGAAGATGAGCTTCTCAGTTAAATAAATAAACCATTTCATTACATCACATAAGCAAGGACTGTGTCTTAATATAGACAATTAAGTGGCACAAGAACAAAATATGACTCGCATCTCAGTCTTTGGAACGCAGTCAGGCAAAAATGGCACTAAAATACCTCTAAAATGTAATTTAATGTCTGGGTCTCATTGGGATTGTTGAATCTATTTGGCATAATGAATGAAATAGTAAATTTGCACTCTTTAAAATAAGAAATGCTCCTAAAAAGTGTCACAAGTTGCCTTTTAATGGAGAAGTTACATTTCTAACACAGTGGTTTGTGATGTAATTATCCTGGATTTGACTTGCAAGCATCGTTATTCCTAGTTTCCAGCCATTAAGCTGTGTAGAACAAAGCACCTTTTGATTGCAAAGTCAAAACGGCTTAAAAAACGTCCAAAAAATTGCATTTATGCTTCTTGCTTGTAGTTTTGAGATGTGGCGGAATTGATGAAACTCCTAAATCTGTGGATTTGACTTAAATGGAAAGCATATGGCTCTAAACACTTGTAAATGAACACAACTTGAGTTGCCTTTGGGATTCGTTCCAGCCTCCGTCTCTTTGTTTACAGTTAGCTGACGGCAAATCCAAACAGACATACTATGAGATTAGTCTCTTTGAATAATCTCTTATGGGATTGCACAAGTAATGCTTTAAACATCAAATGCATTCACCGTAGGCTAGAGTTTTGTGTTTCACTCAAACATATATGTCTCTGTTTTGTAGGGCGGCGGAATTGATGACACGAACCGGTTCGGTTGTAACGCTCGAGGTGGCCAAACAGGGAGCCATTTACCACGGTCTGGCCACGCTTCTCAGCCAGCCGTCCCCCATGATGCCCCGTGGTAAGCAAATGCGGCACAAATATTTATTTAAATCTCTAATGTGCTGCAGTATTCCGCTTAAAAAAATGTCAGCGGCTGCTGCGCAGCATGCCAGTGCGACTAATAAAAAAAGGTGGAAATGTGGTGGATCTGGCAACCGCAGCATTCCCAGTCACACGAAACGGTTCAATCTAAATGCTTTTGACATATGTCTGGTAATGTTTCTGATTTGGTGCATTGTGGGTGATTTCCCCCATTACAGAGAGTCTCATTCAAGCCTCTTATTTATCTCTGCAGCATCAGATCGTGGACGTGGAGACAAGGGAAAGCTGAGACCAAAGAGCGAGGGCTTTGAGCTCTACAACAACTCTGTGCAGAACGGCTCGCCTGAGAGCCCCCAAGGCACATGGGACACCTATCCTGAACCAAAGAAGGAGGACAGGTTGTTGAAGAACCGCGCAGACCACCGCTCCAGCCCGAATGTGGCTAGTAAGTCTGCCACTTCAAACGCTTGCCATAATTGTTAGTGTGGTTGAAGTGCTGACATTATGTTAATAATGTGCACTTTTTTTTTCTTTTTTTTTTTTAAAGACCAGGCTCAGAGTCCAGGCGGGAAGCCTGTTTACCCAGGAGCTCCAGGAAAGATTACTTCTGTCTCGACGGGTAACCTCTGCCCTGATGTGAGTACACACAATCATCGGCACCTCTAAGATGAATGTTGCACGTGTATGCCGAAGCTCTCTTTCCCCAGTGAATTAAGTGTTTGTAGCGCTGCTATTTAGCAACACTGCTATTGGACATACAGTGCAACCTTCGTCATTTCTGAACAAATAAGACAAATAAGTGAATCCAAAACCTAGTGGAAAGTATAGGTCAACCAATTCCAGAATGCTTGAGTCTTATGAGCTGGTTCTTTTAAGTGAATCAAAATTCTTCCAAGTGGAAAGAATGGTCTAACCGATTCCAGAACAAATGATTCTTGTTAACTGGTTCTTTTCAACAATTCAAAAGCATGCCACATGAAAAAACATATTTTCCAAACATATTGGAAACACGGTGTGAAAAGTACAGTCCAACCAGTTCCTGTCATTTGGAGTTGGTTCTTTTGAGCAAATCAAAAATCTAACCATGTAAAAAGTGTAGTCCAGGCAATTCCCAAACAAAATGAGTCTTACGAATTCTTTTTTGTCAAATCAAAACATATAGCATGACCAGCCTAGTTTAACTAGTTCCTAAACAAACAATTATTTTTAAATTAATTAAAAATGTGAAAAGCACAGTCCAATCGATTCTCAAACAAATGATTTCTTTATGTTTGACTGAGAAACATACTGCATGGCCATGTGTCTTGGTTCTTTTGGGCACATCAAAAACCTAACCATGTGAAAAGTGTAATCCAGCCGATTCCCAAACAAATGAGTCTTACAACTTGGTTTTAACGATTCAAAAGCAATCCACATTATAGTTCAACCATTTTCCAAACATATGAGCTAGAAACATTGTGTGCCAATTACACTCCAACTAGTTTCTGAACAAATGAGTCTTTTGAGTTGGTTCTTTTTTGCAAATCAAAAACCTACCATGTGAAAAGTATAAACGATTTCCAAACAAATTAGTCTTATGGCTCTTCTTTTGGCAAATCAAAACATACATCATGACCAGTGTAGTTTAACTAGTTCCTAAACAAATGAATCTATTTTTAATTAATTAAAAACACACCATGTGAAAAGTACAGCCCATTCGATTCTCGAACAAATTAATTGTATGAGTTCATTCCTTATTATTGAGTCAGAAACATACAGCATGGCCAGTCTAGTTTAACCGATTCACAAACAAATGACTCTTGTGAGCGGTTTCTTTTTAATGATTTAAAAGAAAAGTGTAGTTCAAACATTTTCCAAACATATGAGCTGGAAACATACAGTGTGCAAAGTACACTTCAACTAGTTCCTGAGCAAATTAGTCTTTTGAGTTGGATTCTTTTTGGTAAATAAAAAACCTACCATGTGAAAAGTATAAAAACAAATTCAAAACAAAGGGGTCTTATGGCTCTTTTTTTGGAAAATCAAAGCATACAGCATGACCAGTATAGTTTCACAAACAAATGACTGTTATAAACTGGTTCTTTTTAATGATTTAAAAGAATACCACATGAATATAGTTCAACCATTTTCCAAGCATATGAGTTGAGAACATACAGTGTGAATATTACACTCCAACCAGTTTCTGAACAAGTGAGTTGGTTCTGTTTACAAATTAGGAATAGGAACCTACCATGTGAAAAGTATAGTCTAGCATTTTTTCATTAATTAAAAACATACCATGTGAGAAGTCTATTCGATTCTCAAACAAATGAATTGTATGTGTTGATTCCTTATTTTTTAATCAAAAGCATACAGCATGGCCAGTGTAGTTTGACCGATTCACAAACAAATTACTCTTATAAGCTTGTTCTTTTCAACAATTCACGAAAAGTATAGTTTATTTTCCAATCATTTTCCAAATGGATGAGTCTTATAAGTTTGTTCTTAGTAGTGAATCAAAACATACAGCATGACTAGTGTAGTTTATCCAATAATACAACAAATGTCTTTTATGAGTTGGTTCTTTAGTAAATCAAACGATCACCAGCACATACAATTCATTTTATTAAAATTTTCCTAAAGGAATAAGAAAATTAAGTCATTAAGAAAAAGTGGCTACTTCAGCTATACTGAAGCTGTTTTAGGGGACAGTATCAGCAACTTACACTCTATAACTGAATTTAAAATGGGTATAAATAGCAGTGTTTGACTAAAAATATATTTTGCTTGAAAAAAGCGGATGTAAATTTGCTTGACTATGGACTTAGTCACGCTGTTACATGACTTTAACAAATTGCACTGATCCTTTTGAACCAACCCAAAAGTAAATTGTTGTGTTTTTGTTATGCACAGTTAATTGGAATATGACTCATTGCTAGAAAAACTAAACAATTTTGTAAATTGCCGAGCTAGTGACACATTACTGAAATATGTTGTTAAGTTAGTAGTGCCACCTCTTTTGTGTGTTACTCCCTTATATCCAGAAGCACATGAGAATAGTTAATGTCGAAATGTGTTGCGCTTTCAGATGTTGTAATGTGGTTGTGTCTTCTTCAGTGAAGCCTCTTCTGCTTTTAATCAAATCACCAGAAACTCTCAAATCCAAACACACACCAGAACATGTTTTTAGTCTCAGAAACCACAGCCCAATCCAAGCCTAATAAAACCCTGATTTGTGGCTATTTGTTGTCCACTTGTTGCAATTAATCCAAATCATGTCTGTAACCACTATCTGATTGGCTAATCACTCTTTGATCCACATTCCTTGCTTCTCTTTGATTTATACACATGCATACAAGCTCTCAGATTAGTTTCTGTAATCAGTAATACACTAAAAAGAGATTGAAAGAGATTGTCACAGCTCTGTCTAATGTCTTTACCCTGTTTGTCCCACAGGAGGAGCCCTCTCCACCCCGTCCAGAGGCGTACCCGATCCCTACTCAGACATACCCAAGGGAATACTTCACCTTCCCAGCCTCCAAATCTCAGGATAGGATGGGCCCCGGCCAGCCCTGGCAAAACAACGAACCGGAGCCTCTCCCGCCTATGGATAACCACTCTAACAACAGCATGGCTATGCAGGTTAGCCTTTTTAGGAAGAGAATGCATTTGAGTGCTGTGTGGTGTCCTGATGCCATAGTCGTGTCACGACTCAACACTGGCAGTACCACAGTGTTTTTCATAATAGAAAAACATATTAACACGCTTGCTGTTCAGTTTGTGTATATTATTAAAGGAACACTCCACTTTTTTGGGAAATAGGCTCATTCCCCAATTCCCCCTGAGTTAATAAGTTGGGTTGAGTTTCCATATTTGTTGTATTTAAAACTTGACTCTTCTGTAGTTATATCGTGTACTAAGACCGGTGGAAATGCAAAGCTGCGAGTTTCTAGGCTGATAAGATTAGGAACTACACTCCCATTCCGGCGTAATAGTCAAGGAAGTTTGCTGCCGTAATAAGGCTGAAGCAGGAGCAGTAATACCACGCAGCACATGTGCAAATGCTAAACTAGCTGGGAACTCATTTCTGATAATACTCCGCCTGCTTCGGCCATATTACGGCAACAAACTTCCTTGACTATTACGCCAGAATGGAAGTGTAGTTCCTAATCTTATCAGCCTAGAAACTCGCAGCTTTGCATTTCCACCGGTCTTAGTACACGATATAACTACAGAAGAGTCAAGTTTTAAATACAACAAAAATATGGAAACTCGTTGGTCATTTTTGAACGCGATGCTATTGGTCTAATAGGATTCAATGATCTATGCTAAGCTATGCTAAAAGTGATATCGCCAGAACAGGAAAACGGCTGAATGGATTTCAAAGCGGTAAAAATCAACTTATTAACTCGGGGGGAGTTGGAGAATGAGCCTATTTCCAAAAAAACTGGAGTGTTCCTTTAACATAATGTATATTGTCTTATACTGTTATAATACACTACTCTTCAAAAGTTTGTGTTAACTTTAATAGTTTTACTCAGCAAGGATGCATTAAATTGATCAAAAGCGACAGTAAAGACATTTAAAATGTTACAAAACATTTCTATTTCATATAAATGCTGTTCTTTTGACGTTTTTATCAGTATTTGAAGTTTTTAACAAAATATACTGAAGACTAAAGTAATAGATGCTGAAAATTCAGCTTAGCATCACAGGAATAAATTGTATTTTAAGATGTATTAAAATAGTAAACAGCTACTTTAAATTGTTTACTGTATTTTTGATCATGTAAATACAGCCTTTGTAAGCCTAAGATGCTACTTAAAAAAAAAAACATACCCCATTTTTTTAAATGGTAGTGTGTATTATTGCTTACTAATATGCTTTTGCCAAAATGTTAATTTGAAACCAAGTTTTTTTTATTTTGTTTAATTTCAATTTAATGTGACTTAAATTACATTAGGCATTACTAAGGACTAAATTCTTTGTCATTTTTAAATGGAAAAAAAATGTTTTAACATTTAACCTCTTTCATTTTCAAGACATTTTCCTGTCTTTTTCATGCCCCAATTTAAATTAGTGATTTTACAAGCGTTTTGAGGTTATGAGAAATTTTAATGTTTTTTTTAAAGAAGTCTCTTCTGCTCACCAAGCCTGCGTTTATTTGATCCAAAGTACAGCAAACAGTACAATTTTGAAATATTTTTATCTATTTAAAATAACTGTTTTCTATTTGAGTATATTTTAAAATGTAATTTATTCTTGTGATCGAAGCTAAATGTTCAAATGAAATTATTCTAATATGCTGATTTGCTGATTTTTATTAATATTATTATCAGCAATATTTCAGTTTGATTTTTTCAGAAACAATACATTTTTTCAGATTTTTTTTTTTGATGAATAGAAATATGCATAGCTCATCTGAAATAAAAGCTTCAGTAACATTATATACTATACTATTCAAAAGCTTGGAGTCAGTATAATTTTTTTTTAATTGAGCAAAAGTGATGATAAAGACATTTATAATGTTACAAAAGAGTTCTATTTCAGATAAACGCTGTTCTGAACATATCAGAACATTAGACATATTATAATGATTTCTGAAGGATCATGTGACTGGAGTAATGATTCTAAAAATTCAGCTTTGAAATCACAGGAATAAGTTACATTTTAAAATATATTAAAACAGAAAATATTTCAAAATTTGACTGTTTTTGCTGTACTTTGGACTAAATAAATGCAAGCTTGGTGAGCAGAAGAGACGTCTTTAAAAACATTAATAATCTTACTGTTCAAAAACTTTTGACTGATAGTGTACATGTCTCATTTTTGCATAAATATGAGTCTCACTCCTGTGTCATTGTTCCTTTCTAGAGGGTTGCTCGCTCTCAAGAGGAGCTGTGCGAGATGCCAGGCGGGTACCCAGGTGAACGCCTGCGCCAGGAAGACCTGATGCACCTGCAACAGCAGCAGCATGAGGCAGAGTACCAGCGAGGCGGTGGTGATCACTGGAACCACCAGATGTCCTCCTCGGTGGAGTCCAGCACCTCCAGCCAAGAGCACCTCAACTTCTCCTCGTCTTCCGGCTCCAGGATGCAAGGCAACCACAAGAGTGGACCTGGCCGCTGGAAGACCCCGATAGCACCCCACTCTGGCCCTGTGGCCGTCTCCCAACCTTCCCGTTCAGATCTTCCACCCCCTCCTCCTCCTCCACCTGCGCACTATGACTATGAGCCGCAACCCGAATTACCGCTTCCTCCACCGCCCTCCATTACGCAGCAACAGGCTGCAGCTGCTGCAGCCACAGCCGACCGCAAGAAACGTGAGGAGCAACAGCGCTGGTATGAAAAAGAAAAGGCCAGGCTTGAAGAGGAGCGAGAGAGGAAGAGAAGAGACCAGGAGAGGAAACTGGTGCAGATTCGCAACCCTCCCGGCCCTGTAATGCACAACAACCAGCACGGCCCGCTGCCGCCCGCCCCACAGCACCAACAGATGCCCCATCAGCAGCCCCCCATGCAGGTTCCCCAACCATACCTTCCTCCAGTCCAGTCAGCCCAACCACCGCCGCCACCACAACCCGCTCGACCCGACAAGCTTTCCAGCCTTCCCCGCCAGCCCCCACAAGACACGGTAATTCGTGACCTCTTGCCCCAGCAGCAGCCACGCACCATCGAAAGACGTGACCTGCAATACATCACCATCAGCAAAGAGGAGCTGTCCGCTAGTGACAGCCTATCGCCCGACCCCTGGAAGAGGGACGCCCGTGAGAAACTAGAGAAGCAGCAGCAGCTTCACATCGTAGACCTCCTGGATAAGGAGATCCAGGACCTTCAGGCCAAACCCGAACGCACAGCTGAGGAGAACGACCGTCTGCGCAAACTCATGCTGGAGTGGCAGTTCCAGAAGAGACTGCAGGAGTCCAAGCAGAACGAGGAGGACGAGGAGGAGGAGGATGACGAAGATGTAGACACCACGCTGATTATGCAGAGACTGGAGGCTGAGAAGAGAGCACGGGTAAGCAGACATGGGAAGTGGGTAGCTAGAATTGAATGTGTAATAATAAACAGTTAAAGTCAACATGAAATCAAAACTAACCCAGTTTACTCGCTTGTTTTTCTAGGCACATTAATTTCATCAAAACTTATTCCACATTTGAAACTTTTGTAATACGAGATTTAATAGTAATGTAATATACAGGGTTCCAGTGGTTCCCGTGACATTACATTTCAAAGTCTGATTTCCAGGCCTGGAAAATTCAGTGAAATGAATAACGTCTTAAAGTTATTTATATTAAATATAAATAGTTCTAGTTATGCTCAGATCTAAAAACCAGTCATGAGGTCATTTTCTTTTTAATTAAGCTGAATAAATAAGCTTTCTATTAATGTATGGTTTGTTAGGATAGGACAGTATTTGACCGATATAGAACTATTTGAAAATCTGAGGGTGCAAAAAAAATCTAAATATTAAGAAAATCACCTTTAAAATTTTTCAAATTAAGTTCTTAGCAATGCATATTACTAATCCAAAAAATAAGTTTTGATATATTTACAGTAGGTAATTATCTTTGCTAAATATTCTAATGATTTTTTGGCATAAAAGAAAAATTGATAATTTTGACCCATACAATGTATTTGTGGCTATTGCTACAAACATTTTTTTCTGGAGAAAAAAATACTTTTTGAGTGCAGTTGTTTATCTAGGAATCACAAGCAATTGGAAAATAATGGAAATTCATTGATTTGGAAAATAATGGACATATATTTGATTAAAAAAAAGGTGGGAAATGAGTTGCACTGCTGTTTAAAAGTTTGGGATTTTTATTAAATTTTTTAATGTATTTTTTGTTCTTGAACAAGTCTTGTGTGCTCTCTAAGGCTGCAATTATTTGATCTGTAAAAGCAGTAAAAAAGCAAAAGAAAAAAAAAACAGTAATATTGTGAAATGTTACAACAATTCAAAATAACTTTTCTATTTTAATATATTTTAATGTAATTTATTCCTGTGATGCAAGCCAAATTTGCAGCATTATTACTCCAGTCTTCAGTGTCATGTGATCCTTCAGAAATCATTCTAATATGCTGATTTGCTGCTCAAGAAACATTTATTATTATCAGTGTTGAAAACAGTTGCTTAATATTTTAGATTAAATATTATTCTAATATTTTAGAATAAGTTTAAAACTTTAAAAGAACCACATTTATTTAAAACAAATTATGTAGCACTTTTGGTCAATTTAATGCATCCTTGCTGATTAAAAATATTAATTTCTTTTAAACTTTTAAACAGTAGTATCAAAATTCATTTTGATATGTAGCACCCACTGGATACAATCAAGTAAAATTGGTTATAATGCCTTTCATGTTGACTTTAAGTACTTTAAGTGTTAGCTTGATGAATGGTTTGGCAATGTACTTTTTCTCCATGCTTACACAGATGATTAAACATTCGTTTTGTTTTTCAACTGCTTTAAAATAACTTGGAGTCAGGACATTTTCAAAGCAACTAGTCCTGCTTCAGTACACTTGAATTTTCCTATTGCTGAACAGATTGAATAATCTAAGTTAGTTCTGCAGTTCTGTTTGAAGTCGAGTGCAGGTCTCTTTTTTTTGTATGTTCGTAGACTTTTGCATTACGTTTGAATCCGCAGTCAGCAGCAGGACTCAGTAGCAGACTGGTGAAGGAAGCGCTAACAACTAACCTGGGATTCCTTGCGTGATGCATTAGTCTCCACTGTTATAATGAATGTTTTGCCATGTGCTCCTGCAACATGCCTATGTCATTGCTTTTCCATGCTGCACTGCTGATTTATATATATATATGCTGCGCTGACAGAGGGGAGGAGCAGGGCTTTCCGATGCCAAGCACTGGACCCGACTCCACTGCTTGCAACAGCATCAGCCTGCCTCGTCCAGATCAGTACATCTCTCCTGATCTCATCTGCCATTTAAAATGAAATATTCATTCAACTTCTAAAAACAAATCAGCGATGGAATCATTTCTGACCTGTAACTACTGGCTAACCAACCGCTTAGGATTAGAATCAGGATCATTTGGAATGTGCTAACACAGTTTCTAACAAGACATGAGCATTTTTTGTTTTCATGCAGGGTCTTTTCCAGCACATATTCTTGTCTCTGACCATGGTGGTGAATTAACACTTGATTTGGCTAGTAACTAGGGTTGGGTGATGCAAAAAAAATGTAAATAATTATTTAAAAAAAAATCATGTTATTTTTATAGCACATTTGTTATCAAAACAAAAACATGCACATCACTGGAAAACAGGGTGCTCGACAGAAAATCTTGATAATAAAAACTGAAAAAAGCCAGCAAACCTAAGCTGTTATGAATTATTTTGCATTTTTTAGAACGTTAGTTAAAATTAAATTGAAAATAAATTAACAAATAATTTTAAATATCTAAAATTTATATAATAAATTGCACCAATATACAGCTTTAATTATTTATTTATTTTTTACTTTTTTATTATATAAATATATTGGTTATATTATGCACCAAACTAATGATACATACTAGTAAGTTATATATACTTACTATTTTATATATATATATATATATATATATATATATATATTTATTATATTTTAAAAATATATATATATATATTTATAATATATTATTTATTATTTATATTATGCATCAAAATAATGATACATAATAATAGTGATAGTAATTTATTTTTTATTATAAAAAATATAATGTATAATAATAACATATGTAATTATTTTTGTGATTTATATACATTACAGCAATAATAATAATAATATTTTAATTATATATATATATATATATATTTTTTTTTTTTTTTTTACTTATATATAATATAAATATAATTATTATACAATATAAACATTTATTGTATGCAACAAAATAATGATGCAAATAATAATATAGTAAATATAAGAATTATATAAGAATTATAATGTAATAAATATTTATATTATAATAATAATGATTTTTATAATAATAGTAATAATAATTTTTATATATATATATATATATAAAATATATAAACTTATTAAACTTACTATTTATTTATAATTTATTAATTTATTATATAAATATAAATATCATGTAATATAAATATATTATTTATTTTATGCACCAAAATAATGAACATAGCAAGCAAAATTGACATTTTTAAAATATATTTTCATTAGTTTATACATGTATTTAATTCATATATTTTAATATACTTTAAATTATTATTATTTTTTTATAAAACTTTTTTTAAACAAATCATTGAAATGCACCTTTAAAATGAACTGAATTGCCATTTAAGATGTGTTGCAACTTTTAGGATGCATAATGATTAATGTGTTAAATATTCAAATTGCCTATTTTTTTATATCTCCAAGAAATATATAATACATAATAAATATTAGATGTATCACCTAGCCCTTTTACTAACTAAACTAATATGTGTCCAGAAAACAGCCTGTAATGAGCTTCTAATGTCAAAACATGGCAGTTTAGTGCAGTTTAATTCCCACTCTTGACTTCTTGGTGGGCTGGCGTGTGTGCAGCAATTCCAAACAGCTTGTGCTTTCCAAATCTTTGAGACTAGCACAGACTTCAGCCCCCTGAAGTCCACTAATGTTCTTTCCTCCAACACCTGCCGTAGCAGCTGTCATGCGTCCACCTGAGAGTCTGCTGTGTGTAGCACACTGCTGGAAGCTGCCTTTGATATCGCTCCATCTCTGAGGAGTTGGCAGGTCGAGCCGTGTAAGGGAAGGTCAACACAATCCCGTATGTTTGAAGGGAAAATATTGCCAGTGCTCCAGTGGGAGGGGGACGTGGAATGATGGGGAAATTCCTCAGCAGCTCAAGTGTTTGTGGAAGGGAAGTGGACCGCTGGCGCTAATCAGACCCATACTGCCCTGGAATGTTCCTGGCAGCACATCACTGCGTCCCGGCCCACTGCGCCTTTTTACTTTTATCTTCTCGAAAACCCCTCCTTTTCTTTATTTCTTACTTCTTTATTTATTCTCTCTCTCCCACCCCTTTGGTTGCTCTGTATGTTTTTGTTTCTCCTGCAGCAGACTGCTGTTCCAGCAATCTCTGTACTAGACTTGGTATGTTCTTTATGCTCTTTACCTCTCTTCCTGTTTCGGCTCCACCTGTGTCTCCTCTTGTTCACTACTTCCCTCCCTTCATTCGGCCGTGGTGGCTCCTTTACCCATGGGAGTTATTTAGAGAGAGATGTACCACTTTTTCAAGCACGGGACACCATCTTGGGGACTTCATCTTGGGATGTTCATTATGCTCCACTGGAAAACTGCTGCTTTAGAATGATATCCAAAAATGAGATAAATGGATCCGTAAGGAAATACAGCCAAAGAGTGTTATTTCTAGGCCAGTGTCACCAAATGGAATAAATAGTTATTATATTTAAAACTAGTTTCCATTTTCTGAACAGTTAATCCTGACCACAAACTCACGCCATTGGTTGAGGCTGAAAATATTTATACTTTTTAGGGAAATTAACCAACACAATTATAATCGCAATTTTAAAAAAATATATATATTTTTTTTTCATTATTAAAATAATTAAGATTATTAAATATGAAAATAACAAATAAATTATACTCACATCTCATTGTCCTAAATTATTTAAATAAATAATAATTATATATTCTTAATTCTTAAATAGAGATGGTGAAAATAATTTACTCACCCTTCATTTTCATAAAAAAATTTGACATTATTTTCTAATTTTACATTTCATTATCTTAATTGATTTAAATAGTTATTCTTACATAATTATTAAGATAATTAAAACAATTTACTCACTCTTCATTTTCAAAAAAATTCTTAAAAACATCTAATTATAAAACTTGACTAATAAATCATTGAAATGCACCTTTAAAATTTTAAATATATTTCCAAGACATTTATAATATATAATAAATATTAGATGTATCACCTAGCCCTTTTACTAACTAAAGGCTTAATATGTGTCCAGAAAACAGCCTGTAATGAGCTTCTAATGTCAAAACATGGCAGTTTAGTGTAGTTTAATTCAGACTCTTGACTTCTTGGTTATTCTTACATAATTAAGATAATTAAAACAATTTACTCACTCTTCATTTTCAAAAAAATTCTTAAACATCTAATTGTCTTACATGATTTAAATAATTATTCTTAATTCTAAAATAAAAATGTATTAAATGAAAAAATCATAATTACATTTTTTTTTCATCTCATTTTTCATTTTTTTTAAGAAAATGAAGGGTGAGTAAATTATTTAGTTTATCTTAATTAAGAAAGAAAATAAATGGAATTTTTTTATCATAATATTTTTTTTCATAATGAAAATGATTTTCTTTTAGAAATTATGTAAATACAAGTTTAATAATTAAGATAATCAAAATAATTTACTCACCCTTTATTTTCTTTAAAGAAATTTGAAATGATTTTCTAATTTTACGTCTTATTGTCTTAAATGATTTAAATGATTATTCCTAATTCTTAAATAATTAAGATAATAAAAACAATTTACCCCTTATTTTCTTAAAATAATTAGAAATTATTTTCAATTATTATGATGAAGAAAATAATTTGCTCACTCTTTATTTATGAAATGAAAAAATCATTTTAAGACAATCTCATTGTCTTAAAAGATTTAAATAATTATTCTTAAATCCTAAATAATTACGATAAGGAAAATAATTTACTCACCCTTCATTTTCTTTAAAAAACAAAAATAAATTTAAAAAATAAATTATTTTCTAATTTTACATCTCATTGTCTTAAAAGATCTAAATAATTATTCTTAAATAATTAAGAAATTGAAAATAATTTACTCACTATTCATTGTCTTAAAAAATGTAAAAAAAAAAAAAAAAAAACGTTTAATTATTAAGATTATTAAAATACTTGGCTCATCCCTCATTTTCTTAAAAATTGTTTAAATGCTTATTTTAATTTAATGTTTTTAATCAAAATATCGAATATATTTTTGATTCATTTTTTTATCACTTTATTTTTTAAGCCAAAATCTGAGTTACAGTGAGGCATATACAATAGGCTTTAAAAGCAAAAATATTAGGGTTAGAATTTAATAAGGTGACTTAATTTCTTAAGTTATAACTTTTGTATTATTTGATCTGATTCAGCTTTATGCCATTATGCTAGTCTGTTGAGTTTAGTTTTGTTGTATTTATTATTCATTTAACATTGAAAAATTATACACTTCAGGTTTAAATGTGCACAGAACAGTGACCTTGTGTCTGGTAGCTTAGATATGTACATTTGAACCTAGAAAACCACTAAATTCATTCTGAAGAAAGTTTTGGAAGCTCTTTTTGGTTCCTGGAGAACATATCGAAGCTCTGCTTGTTTGGGCAGCCGTTGTTTCAGTGCAGTGTCATCATGAGAGGTGGGCTGGCGCATGTTTTCAACCAGGCCTATCTCTCCGGCCCTGAGCTTGCTTGCATGTGGGCCTCATTTCCGTGCCGTGTTCGCCATTCCTGTTTCTCCATCTACTCCACTCATCACTGCTCTCTGTGTGTCTGTATCGACCCTGGCGCTTTGCCGCTCATTTACTGCATTTCTCCATGGTTTTCTGTGCTGGGTTTCTTCTTCCCCTGTCCTGACTACTGGACTTGTCTCTGTTTCTGTCTACTTCCTTCTGAATTTGAAGGGAAAAGGTGTATGGCCGTGATCTGTATCTTCTGACCTGTCGAGCATTGTATTTGTACTGTGCGTGAAGTTTGATCGAGGTGTTTGGATTACATTTTGAATGATTTTCTGTAGATGTGAAGGAGGTTGTCAGTAAGTTGTTTGTGCATGCAACTGTGTATGTGCATGTGATTCTTTGTGTGATGGTGTGCAGTGCACGATGCCTCTCATCACAGTTGACAAATTTATTGGTGTGGAAAAAAAACTGTGCACCAGCAGGCTAGTTTGAAGAAGGTTTTGTACCTGAAAGACTTACTGTTAGCTAATTGCGTCCAATGTAGATTACTGTTTTAAATGTAAATATTACAGTACATATTTTTTTAAAGAAGTCTCTTCTGCTCACCAAGGCTGCATTTATTTGATCCAATGTACAGCAAAAGCTGTAAAATTTGAAACATTTTTACTATTTAAAATAACAGTTTTCTATTTGAATATATTTTAAAATTTATTCCTGTGATTTCACAGCTGAATTTTTAGCATTACTCCAGTCACATGATCTATCAGAAATCATTATAATATTCGGATTTGCTGCTCAAAAAACATTTATTCATGTTATTAATTTAAACAACAACATATGTGACCCTGGACCACAAAACCAGTTTTAAGTCGCTGGGGTATGTTTGTAGCAATAGCCAAAAATACATTGCATGGGTCAAAATTATAGATTTTTCTTTTATGCCAAAAATCATTAGGAAATTAAGTAAAGATCATGTTCCATGAAGATTTTTTGTAAAATTCCTACTGTAAATGTATCAAAATGTAATTTTTTAATAGTAATATGCATTGTTAAGAACCTAATTTGGACAACTTTAAAGGTGATTTTCTCAGGATTTTGATTTTTTTGCACCCTCAGATTCCAGATTTTCAAATAGATGTATCTCGGCCAAATATTGTCCTATCCTAACAAACCATACATCAATAGTACACCATCTCAGTTTTGTAAAATTTAACCTTATGACTGGTTTTGTGGTCCAGGGTCACATATATCAATTTAAAGCATCCTTGCTAAATAAAAATATAAATTTAAATATAAATCATTTCTTTCTCAAAAAAAAAAAAAATGGTATAATGCTGATTTTTGGATCTTTCTATTCATCAAATAATCCTGAAAAAATGTACTCAACTGTTAAATATTGATAATATTAATAATAAAAAATGTTTCTTGAACAGCAAATCAGCATATTAGAATGATTTCTGAAGGATCATGTGACATTGAAGACTGGCGTAATGATGCTGAAAATTTATCTTTGATCGCAGGAATAAATTACATTTTAAAATATATTCAAATAGAAAACAGTTATTTTAAATAGGAAAAATATTTCACAATTTTACTGTTTTTGCTGTAATTTGGATAACATAAATGCAGGATTGGTGAGCAGAAGAGACTTCATTAAAAACATTAAAAATCTTACTGTTCACAAACATACAAGTTAGGCTTGGGTTTGTTTCTTTTTTTTTATGAAGAAGTCTCTTATGCTCACCAAGGCTGCATTTATTTGATTAAAAATACAGCAAAAACAGCAATATTATGGAATATTATTACAATTTAAAATAACTGTTTTTTATTTCAGTATTATTTAAAATGTAATTTATTCCTGTGATACTAAGCTGAATTTTCAGCATCATTACTCCAGTCTTCAGTGTCACATGATACTACTGAAATCATTGTAATAAGCTGATTAATTTAATTAATTAATTTAATTTAAACATTTATTATTATTATCAATGTTGAAAACAGTATTGCTGCTTAATATTTATGATATATTTTTTCTGGATGTTTTGAATAAATTTAATAGAAATTTCTATTCTTTTTTGAAGAGAGTAAAAAATGTCTTTACTGTCACTTTTGATCAATTTAATGCATCCTTGCTGAATAAAAGTTTTCATTTATTTCCAAAAGTTTTTCTGGGTTAATTTTAAATTTAAGTTTAAATATATCTGTAGTTTTACAACTAGGGTTAAAACCGACATCAGAATTAGTTGTTAGATTTCTAAATTGTCATACGCTTAATTTAGGATCCGTTTAGTTTAAGTCAATCCTTTATGTTCAGGCCCAAGAAATTGCAGTCAGTCAAATCCATCATCGCTATGGTCCAGTGTTTTTCCTCTAAACCTGATTATGCATTGTGCACCTCAGCTACAGGACGAGGAGCGACGACGGAAACAGCAGCTGGAGGAAATCCGTAAGCGTGAGGCAGAAGAGCGAGCCAAACAGGAGGAGGAGAGACGCTGGAGAGAAGAGGAGAAAGCCAGACGAGAGACCGAGGAGAAGGTATTGAGACCGAAACGGACCAGCGACAACTAGGAACTTTCTATAAGTAGATTTAAGATAATATTGATGACAAAGGACTTTGTGTGTAATATGAAATTGCAAGCACGTTTTAGCATATTTCATATGGAATGCAGATTATCTTTTCCTTTTTTGTCCACTCAACCAGGCTTTAAATGCACGTCACGAGTTATCTCGCTATTGATTAGTCAGGTTAATTATAGTAAGATGTTCTTGCTTTTGAATCTTCCCCAAAACAATCTCTGTATCTATATAAATTAATTTTTGGCATAATTTCCTGATGGAGACGTATGTTATCAGCCTTGTTTATTCATGCTAACGCCAAGCTTTTTCAAGGTTTCGCCTGATTTCCATGTGGATGGTTCCTCACGACCTTGTAAGTGGGTGTGATTGGAGACCGCAGCTGATATTTAATGTGTCAGACTGTATGAGATCACAGCCCCTTGTGCTTAATTTAAAATAATGTGTATCTATGTATATACACAGCAAGGTTAACAGCAGTTCTGGAGATAGCAATGATCCGTTAACTGTCAGAGGCTAAATTAACGCCCATGTGGAATGCCTCAGCGGGTCATTAATTTACCAGTGGTCTGAATTTACATCCATGCATCGAAAACATTGTCCCACTATGTGACCATCCAATTTTATTTGTGTCTGTGTGCGTCATTTTCAGACCACTGGTAATTTTAGAGCCCAGTTGTGATGTCCAACTGCATGTCTTCACAACATCTCCTCTTTTGTGTTTGTGATGTATCCCCATCCCCTTTAAAGAAACGCATGAGAGTCACATCTTTAGTCAGATCTTTACACAGCACTCCAGCATTTTGTTGGGAGACCATTGCCATTCCATACAACATTGCTTGGAAGTGCTGTTGGAAATGGGCCCGCCTTGGTTTTTCGTGGAGGCCGTCCCAGATTGAACTAGCTCATGTGTGTTTTGCCTCCACATGCCCTCGTAAGACATTCCCTCCACTGCATACTAACCCAGGGGATCCATGCACAGAGACCAGAGCAGCCAAAGCTAAACCACCAAATGCCAGCCAGACCTTCAACTGGAGCTTGTAACAGTGTCATATGCTCCAGGCTTTCCATTCCAGTTAGAAGCAAACATATTTGTCAGCTGTAGTGACTTGTTCCTCTTTAGCACCATCTGGTGTGCTCACAATCCAATGCAAGTCTTACACAAGTGTCTGCACTGCAAGCAAGCACCACAATGCAACTAAATTAGATTGCAGTCATACAATTAGCATTTATAAAGGTGGTTTAATCACTGGATTTAGGACTTTCAAAAGTGTTTAAAGACTTATGCACAAGTAAGCAAGCAGATTGTCATAATCTGTATATAATTTGTACATATTGCTTTTGGATGCACAGAATTTCTCCCAAGTCTGCACACACTGCCAATATTTATTTATTTATTTATTTTAGTAATATTTAATATTTTAGTATTTAAATTAATATGTTATATAATAATACAGATTTTATTTTTTTTATATATTTAATTTGATTAAATATTTCAATTTTGATTTCAATTAAAAACTATTAAAAAAAGAGAGAGAAAAAAGATTGTTTTTGTGTTATCAATTATTTCAGGTGAAATCACTTCTAAATTTAACATTAAAACAAAACAAAAGGGTCTTCATGTCACTGAAATTGACATTTCCTATAAAAATGGTTGTGGACCATTTAATATATTAATGTATTAATTCATATAATTAAATATTCATTTATTAATTCATATAAAATGAATAATAAATTAAACAATTCATATTAATTATAATATTTTGATGTATTATTTAAAATTATTTGTATTATTGTTTAATAAAATGTTATATATACTTTACATTTTGTTTAGATTTCGCACATTTTTGAAAAAATTAAATGCATTTTAAATTGATTCAAATTGGAACTTTTTTAAATTAAATATTTCATATTTTATTTAAATTGTGATTAAATTGAAACTGAAACAATTTCAGATGAACTCACCTCTGAACTGAACATTTAAATAGTCATTTAAAAAGTCCCTTTTCATGTTACTTAAATTGACATTTCCTATAAAAATGGTTGTAGACCATTTAATATATGAATGTATTTATTCATATAATTAAATTAAAATTATTTATTTATTAATTCAGATTTTCTGTAACCCATATTAATGTATGAATTTAAATATATCTAATTTCTTTATTAAATATTTACCTACCTTTTATTAAAGATTTAGATTTCTCACAATTCTTTTTTAAAATTTTAATGCATGTGAAATTTTAATTAAAAAAAATTTTCCCCTCGCACAGGCCTATATCTGTGTTACTGACTCCTGATTCCTGGCTAGAATAGGCTGCAATGTTAACTGAATTCACAAAACTGCAGTATAGACAGCACTGTTGATTTACATCTAGTTGATGACATTGCTTGCTTGCAGTGCAGCTGTTAAATAAAACCACTGGCTTACTTTCCCCAACATGCAGGAGTCAGTTTTAGTTCCTCGATTCATTCAGAAACACATTGCATCATATCAGCAAACACATTTCTTCTACTACAATGTAGCTTTACTACATTGGTGCATCCATTAGCCAGAGTACCGTTAGCTTTGACCCAGGCCTCGCAGCGGCGCGGACTAGCGAAGGCAGCTCTAACCAGCTCTTCCCATGTTCCCCCCCTTCAGAGAAGACAGGAGGAAGAGTACTACACCCGCCTGGAGGCAGAGCGGCGCCGGCAGCACGAGGAAGCCGAGCGCAAGCTGCTGACGCCAGACGAGCCTGGTCTGTACAGACCCCCCCTTCCCCGGGACTACCAGCCCCCTTCTCCCGCAAGCACCCCCACCACTAACAACAACAGCGCCCCTCCGCCCCCACCTCAGAGAAACACCTCCTACCTCAAAACCCAGGTCGCCTCCCCCGACACCATATACACTGCCAAGTTTGTCTCATACAATGACGAGGAGGAGGAGGATGAGGATGAGGAGGACGCGGGCCTAACAGGTCAGGTTAAGCTCTCGGCCACCCGGAAGTCCTACGGTGACCTTCCGCCCGCCCCAAAGCCCCAGCCGCCGCCAACTGCGCGCAAGCCCCGTCCCGTCTCAGATGGCATCTTTCTGTCCAACTCATTCCAGCTGCCCGCAGCGGCCAATGCCAACAGTACTGCTCTCAAGGCAGGGCAGCCCCCTCTCCCTCCCGCCAAACCCAGCTTCATCCCATCGGCCAACTCGAAAGGTAGAGACTCTGAGGAGAGAAAAGGGCCCCACCTCAGCCCGCTCGTCCTCCATTTGCTATTGGTTCATTCGTTTTCATGGTTTGGTTTCTTTTCTTTTTTTTTTTTTTTTTGGTGTTCGTTTGTTCCTTTCCCTGTTTTCCGGTGGAGACTCAGCGCTCTCCGTTTTCCACATTCCCTCTACCTTTCTATCTGTAAATTTTCGTAGTATCAAAGCCAATCAGTCGAATCATATGTCCTGGTTTCTATCATTTATTTTTTGGTTTTGTTTCTCATTGTTTTCTTCCTTTTACAGGGAGTCTTCTAGGTTCAAGTTGAGCTCAACTGACAGCAGTTGTTCGATTAACAGACAATATTGAATTGCTGTTAAAAGTTTGGGGTCTGTAAGGAATTTTTTGCTTTTTTTCAGCAAGGATGAGTTAAAGACATTTAGAATGTTAGAGAATCCTGAATAAATACTGCTGTTTTGTCAACATTGATCATCAAAAATATTTCTAATATAGCACGAAAACAGCATTTTACAATTTTACAGGATCGCATGACACTGAAGAAAATTCTGCTTGCCATCTTAGAAATAAATTACATTTTTAAATATATTCAAATAGAAAACAGTCATTTTAAATTATAAAAATATTTCACAATTTTTAATTTTTTCTGTAATTTTAATCATATAAATACAGACTTTGTGAGTATAAGTGACTCTCCAGACTCAAAAACCTCAATAAAAATCTTAACGGCCCCAAGGTTTTAAATGGTACTGTATGTACGTTAACTTTTTTTTAGGTGTTAATGTAAGGCTTGTGCGATAAAATTGCTTAAAGTGTAAAGTTATATCTTAACTTTTTTTGTCATGATGACATAACTGCTGTAAAAAGCCTATAGTAACTTTTTTGCCAAATTGTGACCCTGGAGCACAAAACCAGTCATAAGAGTCAATTTTGTTAAATTGAGATTTATACATCATTTAAAGCTGAATAAATAAGCTTTCCATTGAGGTATGGTTAGTTAGAATAGGGCAATATTTGGCTGAGATACAACTATTTGAATAACCAGAATCTGAGGGTGCAAAAAAAACCTAAATATTGAGAAAATCACCTATAAAGTTGTCCAAATGAAGTTCTTAGCAATGCATACCGGTATTACTAATCAAGAATTAAGTTTTGATATATTTATGGTAGGAAATTTACAAAATATCTTCATGGAACATGATCTTTACTTAATATCCTAATGATTTTTGGCATGAAAAAAAAATGGACAATTTTGACCCATACTGTGCTGCTTAAGGTTTTGTCATCCAGGGTCACATGTGTATGCAAGAATACCAGCAAAGTGGCATAATTTTCTTATTTACATTGAGTTCAGCAGGTAGACTTTTGTCTTGAGCCATAAGAACAACATTTTCACCTTAACTTAAATGCAATTATTATTATTCTCTATTTAATTTTAGATTTTCAAACCTGTTTTATCCAACAGTTGCTATCAATTGAGCTCAACTCATATTGAACCTGGAATATTCCTTTTAAATAGTAATTAGATTTTTGTTTGTTTGTTTTCCGATCACCTATTCTCCCCCGATTCCTCTTCCTCGAATCATCCTAGCGCCGTACAAGCAGTTAGTAGACCTCGTGATTCGCTGTGCGGTCCAAAATCAGTCCAAGTACTGTTGGTGTTGCCAGCCGTTTCATGTGTGTGTGATTTGCTTTTGGGGTAGGCCGGGCCTCAGCAGCTAGGTGCCTGCCCGTCCATTATCAGCTCAGGGAACGAGACACTGGCTTCTTGTCACTTGCAGTGGTGGGCTCAACACTGCACCTCTCCTCAGTCCTGTTTACACTTGGCAAAGGGGAAAAGATCTGTCGGATGAGGTGCTTTTTTTGTGCCCGACTGTTTAAAAGACATCTAAATTTGTTGTGGAGCATTAGTAATCTTAGTGCAGACAGGCTTACTGGAATATTTTTTTGGCTTTGCCTCCCTCAGGTGTTCATTGTACATCAGTGCATGTAGTCAAAACTGATGAAAAAAAAAAAAAAAAAAACGGTAGTTTTAACAAGAAAATTATGCAAAAAATATATTACTTTTAATTAAAATTATTTAATTATAATTATATTATTTGCATAATTATTATATTTTAATATGCAGATGAGGTCTAAAGTTTACATGCACCTCGCTGAATCTGTAAAATGTTATTTTACCCAAATGTTGTTTTTTTAAATTTAGTACTGACCCGAATAAGAGAAAAAATAGTTAAATTTATAAAATGACCCCGTTCAAAAGTTTACATACACTCGATTCTTAATACTGTGTTGGTACCTGAATGCTTCACAGCTGTTTTTTGTGTTTTTGTTTAGTGATAAAAAAAAATCCCTCAGGTCCCACATATTCTTTCTTTTTTTCAGCAATTTTATTGTGTGTTTCAACCCTTTCCAACAATGACTGTATGATTTTGAGATCCATCTTTTCACACTGAGGACATCTGGGGGACTTTATGCAACTATTACAGAAGGTTCAAACACTCTCTGATATTGTTGTGACAGGCATTGTTGAAAAACCAAAGAATTTCAGTTTTTCTTAAGAACAGTGGGCAGTTTAGTTTAACTGTTCAGGGACACATGAACAACTTTCACCAAACAAACAAACAAAAAAACAACTGTGGATCATTCATGTAACAACACAGTTACAAGATTGAAGTGTATGTAAACTTTTGAACTATATGTCTTTTATGTGAAATATCTTATTCAGGTCAGACATCAAACATTTTTTTTATATATTTTGCAATTGTCTGACGTACTGATCTTTTAAGTAACTTATGCAACATTTCAGATGTGAAACTTTTAAACAGTCATGTGCAAAAAAAGCAGTGCAACCCTATCTCACAAAGATGCCCAGTGTATCTGACCTTGCATGTAATCTGCACAAAGCTTCTCCCCTACTTAATGTCATTGGGGCCTGTTGTGATAAATTGCATTTATGCTTACCGAGGAACTAACTTTGCATTAATCAACCGACCAAAAGCACGGCATTCCTCCCTGCTCAGACTGACTTTTGAAGCTTTTCAAGCCGTGAATCAACCGCTGAAATCATTGCTGCTTTGCTTAATGCGTCTCTTACCAAATCAACATCGTCATTCCTGTCTGCAACACTGCTGAAGCCTCTCATGAACCCAAAACCAGTTCAATCTAACAGCCTCTCAGCAAAACACTATAGTGATGTGTTGTCACCAGTATAGTGCACTGTTTATATTTCATACACACCCTTTGATTTTTGCCTTGGTTCCAAAACCTAGTAAGCTGCCCACTTAGGAAACAGTTTTTTGGCCAAATTCTGAGACAGCAAGTATTATTTATGTATAATAATAATAATAATAATAATAAATTATAAATAATTATTTAAAATATATATTAATATAGATATTTTAACAGTTACTGAAAAATATATAATTAAATAAAATATATTCATTATAAAATCTTAAGAATGACAATAAAAGTCACTTGAGATTCTGTCTGACTTTAATATGCCACCTTAAATGTCAACTCACTAGGTTATGGAACAGAGCTTCAGCATTGACACTATTGATTTTGTTTTGGTTTCAGCTGTGTTGTAGTTCTCACTCTTATCTTCTGTCTGCTGTCTTGCTCTTTGGTTTGTCTTTATATGTATGTTTGGCATCATCATCATTTGCTTAGCTCCACTCACCCTCCCTTGCTTCCTCTCACATTGGGCTGCATGGAATCATGGGATTCCACAGCCCTTCCCATCACCTTCTTTGAGAAGGTGCGTCGAACCTGCTGGAACCACCAAGTCTCTGAGCAAAAAGGATCACAAGCTGTGGGCTTTCAGCCTTGAGTGTTTATTTTCTGCTTTATTTTTATAGAAGATCATGAACAAAATTAGAAAGTTTGTTAAAAGTTGTTTTTGGCTTTGCACAGCCGTATACTACGGTAGAGCCGTTCAGTCATTGTATTAGTTTGTAGGCTAATGTCCAACGAGTTCCCATGTAAAAATATTAATGGTCTTTTAGAAAGCATTTTTTGATTTATGAGTAAAGTAAGGTGTTTGTTTAACATTACTTAAAAAAAATTTTTTTATTATTTTTTATTTTATTTTTTAAATCATTTTTTGATTTATGAGTAAAGTAAGGTGTTTGGTCAACATTTACTTAATAAAAAATGTAAAACTCCCATGGGACAAAATAAAATCAAAAAAAAAATTTTAAGTAAACCAAAATTATTATTATTATTTTTTATTATTATTATTATTTTTATTTTTTTTATATGTGGCATGAGTTCCCATGCAAATTTAAATGGGCTTTTAGAATTTTTTTTTTTTTTTTTTTTTTTAATGAGTAAAGTAAAGTGTTTGGTCAACCTTTTTACTTTACTTTTACTTTTTAAATTTTTTATTTTATAATTTTATTTTGTGCCATGAGTTCCCATGGAAATTTTAAATGGGCTTTTAGAAAGCATTTTTTAATTTTGTTTGTTTATTTATTTATTTTATCAATAACATTTATTTTACGACAGCAATCATACCTCAAAGGAACATATACACTCTCAGAGAAAAAAAAATGTTACCTTTAGGGTATCATATTATGTATTATATGATAATAAGAAATCTGTTTTATTGCATTAGTTTTCACAGGTACAATTAATTTCCTTTAGGATACAGTTTAATTGAGGATAAAACATTTGAAAAATACTTAGAAATATTACTTTGTATATATGTTTAAACTAGTGTTGTTCTTTAATAAACTAATTTCAAAACACAAATTTCAACAAGCTGTTGTACTCTTAAAGGTACAATTTTTGCACATTTTTCAGAGAGTGTACGAAGGACTATAACTACTATAAAGTCCTTGTAGTCCTTATGTCAGAACTTGAATTTCTATAGCAGTGGTTTTAAAATTAATTTTTGACATCTGACTGCATAATATTTAATAGAAAAACAGGAAAGTCTGAAAGTAATGTGAACCACAGATGTTTGCTCATAAATCAAAAACCGCCTTTAAAAAAAAAAAAAAAAAAACTTAAGTGTTCCTGAGGGAACCAATGTCCATTTTTGTCTAGGTTTTATGAATACAGATTGAACAGCTCAATTCAAACATAAACAAATACAGACTTTTATTTCATATTTTGTATTGAATTCAAAACCACAGTATAAAACACATTTGGCTTCATAAACAAAAGCTTTCGCTTCTAATTGGGCCTTTTCTTTCTTAGGCTGCTTGTTTTAGGCTAAACCACCAGCTGCCCTCTTTTGCTCTTGAAGTACTTGGTCGTCACCAGTAGAGAAGTTTTTTTTTTTTTTTTTTTTTTTGGTTCACAAGTCAATGTGTTTGTGTCTTTCTCCCTCCGGCCCAAACTCATTCCATTATCAGTCAATCGGTGAAACCGTCAACATGCATTTGGATTGCGCCGGTGCTCTTGCACCCCATTGGTTGAAATCAAACTGCCGTTCTCTGGTTCAATGCGGACCGTCCCTTCGCCCTGACAGACACAAGGACACGTGAGCCTCTCGGGCGATGCCTACGGTAGGTCAGTGGTGGGGGTCGCCGTACAGGCCAGCTGTGTGGAGTTGGGGAGCGTCTCGCTTACGGACGTTCCTCAACACGAGACAAGTTTAGAAGCGGCTGGTGCTTGACCTCCACCTTTGACCTGTGTTCCACAGACCTTGTGTCAGGTGTGCTTTGGAATGCTTTAACACTAACTAAACCTGCTTTCTTCTCGCTGTTCAGCTTCGGGTCTGTGGAGTTCTGTTGAGAACAGAAGTTGCTGGGCTAACATTGTGGCTGAACTGTTTGGTTGAATGAAGTTTATAACAGATTTGAACAGTTTCCAGGGTTTACAATGTAGGGTTTTTAAATCAAAATATTTTTTAAATATTTTTAATTCATATATGCGTAATATATGTGTGTGTTATTGTTAACAAACTATAAAATGTTTTTTGTTAATTGAAATAAAGCTGTAATAAAATAAATATTACATAATAAAAAAAGAAATACTAAAATTAAAATAAAAACAAATCTAACAAAAAAAATTCAAACAACTGAAACAAAAGCAACATTTTTATTTTTATTTATATTCTAAATGTATTTGCCTCTTTTGCAATTATTTAAAAAAAAATTCTGTTGGCTTTATTTTTATTTTAGTTCTGTAGTTCTAAAATAAATATTACATGAAAAACTTTTTTTTTAATTAGAAATGTTACCTTGTCAAGTAACTGAAATAAAAAGAGTTCAAGTACTAAAATAAAAACAAATCTAACAAAAAAAAAAAACATTTCAAAACAAAAGAAACAAAAAACAAAAGCAAAATTTGGTCATTTTGTTTTTATTCTAAATCTGTTTGTCTTTATTATACTTATTATTTAAAAAAATAGTTTGGCTTTATTAATTTTTTTAGTTCTAAAAAAAAGTTTAAAAAGTTATTATATTTTAATGCAAAATGTTACTTTATCAAGTAATTGAAATAAAATAAGTTTAAGTACTAAAATTACTAAAAATAAAAGCTAATCTTGCAAAATTTGGCCATTTGAATTTTTATTCTAAATGTATGTCTTTATTATAATTATTATTTTAATGTTTTGTTTGGTTTTTATTTTTATTTTAGTTCTATAGTTCTAAAATAAATATGACACAAAAAGCCTTTAAAAAAAAATGACAGAAATGTTACCTTTTCAAGTAACTGAAATAAAATAAGTTTAAGTACTAAAATTAAAACCAAAACTAAAATTTTAACAACAGAAACAAAAAACAAAAGCAAGATTTGACAATTTGGTAATTTTAATTTTCGTTCTTAATGTATTTGTCTTTATTATAATATTTTTTTTTCTGTTTAACTTTATTTATTATTTTAGTTCTATAGTAATTAAACTTATATTTCATTTACTTGCAAAGGCAACATTTCTGTTTCATTTTGTTTAATGTAATATTTTTTATTTGACTTTTGCTTTATTTCAGCTAACAAAAATACAAATACTGTATATAAACTTTTGTGTATATATAAACTTACTTATACTTGTATATATTTATATATTCCAAGTTTAAATTAAATATGTGTGTATATAATGCAGTTCAGCTTTATAAGCCCAGCAGCTTTTGCAATTTTCTTGCTAATCGCTCTTGAAATGACATTGTTGATGTTTCTTGTGAAATTCACGTTGTTTTTACATTTGACAAAATCAAAACAGGATTTAATTCATACACTGGAAACACAACAGGACTAGGATCAGGAGAGATTTACAAGGACCCGCGAGAGAAGTGGACGAAAGGGTAAGGATCACACTCATGCACCTGGAATGTGTCTTGTAACCCAAACCATTTGTGCTTATATGATGTATATGAACAAAATCTTGGGTTGGACTATAAGCTACTGTGTTTTTCAGTAAGCCTCAACAAACATCATGATTCATCAAACTCTGAACTCTTAGCTTTGGGTGTGGTAAAAGAACCACCCAAACATATAGAAAATATGCAAACATATAGAACCAGTCAACTTAGGACATTTATCAATGCTTTATATTGTTTAAACAGGGTTGTAGACAAAGTTAAAGGAATAGTTCTCTCAAAAAATGAAACTTCAGTCATCGTTTACTGACCTTCATGTTGTTCCAAACCAAACTTAATTTTTCAACTGAGGAACCCAAAAGATGATGTTTAGCAGAAAGTCCGTTTAATATAATGGGGTTGTAAAGCTTCAAAAAAGACACAGAAACATCTTTAAAGCAGCTTTAAATTTGACAGCAAAATTTGATTTAGTCTTAGTCATAATCTTTAAAATTTGATTTTCTGTCTGTCTTTTGTGCTTCCATCAATAACAGACAATAGCAACTTAATTAGCCTGCTGTCCCTTTGATTGCATCCGTGCATTCGGTTTCAGAGTATGTGAGCGGAGTAGAGCGGCAACAATTTCTCCTCCGCGCTCAGTGCATTTAATAATTGCTCCGCTCCAGCTCCACTCCGGGTTCACAATTTCCACTCCTCGCTCACTGATATCAGAAACACCGCTCCGCCTTCGCTCCGCATCAAAAAATAATCAGAAATAATGTTTGAAATATAACGGTCCTATTCATAGCACATATTAAAATAAAAAATACTAAAACAAAATAACAGGAGAGTTTGGAACACTAGTGTGCAAACTTTGTTCCTACCACATGCCAAGCTAATAACATCGTCAGCATTAAAGGAGAACTCCGGTGTGATTTTGACCTGAAGTGTATTGAATCATGATACCGAGTGTGAACGTACCTTGCATATCTCATCTCGGTTTGTGTCCAGCTGTCCGAAATCTGGGGTCAGTTAGCCGATGCTCACAACAGGTTGTCAGTGAGAGTCAACAGGGCATCGGAATAGCCATGTAAATAAATCACTGTTTTACGCCATTTACGAGGCACAAAGTAGCTCCACACTTCATTGGTAGACTTCCAAGGGCCCTGACATTTAAAACGAGACATTGAGAACTCAGAAAAAGCACCGGTATTTTATTTACAAGTAGATTTATACAAACATTTTCCACCAGGAACAGACCGGTCGCCGCCATCTTAAATGTAGTCACGATAAGTCGAGTGTCGAGCACGAAGGAAACTACAACCTGATACGTTGATAACCTGATAAATTCCTTGGTGCTCGACACTCGACTTATCGTGACTAAGTTCAGGATGGCGGCGACCGGACTTTCTTTCCCAGGTACTGTCTGTATAAATCTTCTTGTAAATAAACTACCGGTGCTTTTTCTGAGTTCTCAATGTCTCGTTTTAAATGTCAGGGCCCTTGGAAGTCTACCAATGAAGTGTGGAGCTACTTTGTGCCTCGTAAATGGCATAAAACTGATTTATTTACATGGCTATTCCGATGCCCTGTTGACTCTCACTGACAACCTGTTGTGAGCATCGGCTAACTGACCCCAGATTTCGGACAGCTGGACACAAACCGAGATGAGATATGCAAGGTACGTTCACACTCGGTATCATGATTCAATACACTTCAGGTCAAAATCACACCGGAGTTCTCCTTTAAAAGAGTATAACTGCTGCTTTATGCCGTGCAAAGTTTGTAATGAAAATAAAAATACATTTTCTTCATTTATTTTACCCATGGATCGCTGCATTCCTTACAGATTTCTGCTCATACGAAATCGGATACCATTACATTTGTTTTAATGCATTATTGACAGAGAAATTGCGTGTGAATAAGTGTTGTACCTGTTTAAATCATGCTTTCGCCTGAAAATTCAGTATCTAGAAGGAACAAACTAATTCCTGGTGAACTATAATTTACCGCTCATGTCTATTGCCGTCATCATAGCCTTCACATTATTTCTGATTTGAGTGATCCATCTGTATCAAGCTAGCTAAATATGTTTAACATGTGAATTCCTGCTTAATATGCAGTTATATTACGGACCGTTGACATGAATTGTACTCATGATGGAGCGGTGGCGGAGCACTCTTGGAGCGAGTGAAAACCACGACGCTCCGACTTTTCAAAAATCCGCTCCGCTCACATACTCTGGATGCAATGTACTGATACATGTCCGATATTCTACCAACTGTTTACACTCATCTACAGTAAGACCAGACCAAGTGTGTTTACGTAAATACTCGTCAAAACTGACAATTCTAAATTATTTTGTGTGTATTTTTCTGTTCATGAGATGTGAAAGAGGTGCTGCTTCAGTGTGTACACTCAGAAAACCCAGACCGAATTGAGTTGTCTTTTGCGTCGTCAAATGTATACATATATCTGCCCTTCTCTTACTCTCAGATATTGACATTTTTTAAAGTTTTATGAAACATGCAGCAAATGTATTCCAGTTTATGTCCTGTCGGATAGATCACTATGTTATGATACAGTTCAAATGTATGCATCTTAGCTCCTGACTATGCAGCAGATTCGATCTGAATGAATCTCTTCCAAAATAGTCCCTCCCTAACAATTTCGTCTATTTTTTATTCACTGACGAAAATGTCAATAGATTTTTGTCAGTTTTTGTCATTCAAATAGAGTTTTGGTTTTGCTATAGTCTCGTTTTCGGCAGTGAACAAAATGTTTATGAATTGTAAGACGAAAAGTAGCACTTATGTAATTGCTCAATCATTGTTTCCATACGAAAAGACGATCAATATAACAGCTTGTTAACAATAATAGTCTCATTTACCTCAGAAAAAAACATTTAGTGAGCATAAACTCATTAGTCAGCTAGAAAAATGAACTCTAGAGAGGAGCATTTTACTAAATATATGCACAATATAACGCTTTCATTAAATTTGTTCCTTTTCTTCATTGTTTACATTTGTCAAGTTTTTAACTTTCATCGAAATTTAGCATATATTGTACCTGGTATATACAGTATCTCACAAAAGTGAGTGCACCCCTCACATTTCAGCAACCATTTTAGTGTATCTTAAGGGATAATACTATAAAAATGAAACTTGGATATATTTTATAGTCAATGTGCTGCTTGTATAGTAGTATAGATTTACTGTCCTCTGAAAATTACTCAACATACAGCCATTATTGTCAAAAAGTGAGCACACCCTAAGTTATAACAACAATATGTTGTTTAACCATGCAAGGCCACATGTCCTATTCATCATGTTTATGTTTTTGTCTGCTTGACAGGACCATACAAAGTGGTGTATCTTGTATTAGAGCAGTTCAAATTAGGTGCTTTAAGTGTTGGATGTTCAACATAGCACCTCATAGCAAATAACTCTCTGAGGATTTGAGAATTAGAATTGTTGCTCAAAGATGGCGAAGGCTATTAGAGGTTCAGTAACACCCTGAAACCGAGTTACACTACAGTGGTCAGGGTCATACAGAGGTTTTCCAAGATGGGTTCCATTCGGAGCAGGCCTTGCAAGGGTCGATCAACGTTGAGCACTCGTTCTGTGCGTCAGGTGCAGAACCTGGCCTAAAAAAACAGATGCATGAGTGCTGCCAGCATTGCTTTAAAGGTTGCAGAAGTAGAAGGTCAGCTTGTCAGTGCACAGACCATACACCGCACACTGCAAAGAGTTGGTTTGCATAGGCGTCATCCCAAAAGGAAGCCTCATCTGAAGCTGGCTCACAAGAAAGCCTGCAAACAGTTTGCTGAAGACAACCTGTCCAAGAGCATGAATTACTGAAACCATGTCCTGTGGTCTGACTATAAGATAAACTTGTTTGGCTCAGATGGTGTTCAGCATGTGTGGCGATGCCCTGGTGAGGAGTGCCAAGAAAATTGTGTCTTGACTACAGCATCATGGTCTGGGGCTGCATGAGTGCTGCTGGTACTGGGGAGCTGTAGTTCATTGAGGGAAACATGGATTCTATTATGTACTGTACATTCTAAAGCAGAACATGATGCCTTCCCTCCAGAAACTTGGCAGAAAGACAATTTTCCAACATAACTAACCCAAACACATCACAAAGATGACAACTGCCTTGCTGAGGAAGCTGCACATTGACTACTCTTAAATATATCCAAGTTTAATTTCTATAGTATTGTCCCTTGAGAAGATATACTAAAATGGTTGCTGAAATGTCAGGGGTGTACTCACTTTTGTGACATACTGTATATCCAAAATAATCAATATAGAATTGGAAATCGAATCAAAACGTAAAATGTATGTCAAATCCCAGCTCTACAGGTTTAGAATGGTATCCAGATGAATAAATGATTGCATTGTCATTTTTCAGGTGAATTCCTTAAAGGTGCCATAGAATGAAAAACTGAATTTACCTTGGCATAGTTAAATAATAACAGTTCAGTACATGGACATGACATACCATGAGTCTCAAACACCATCGTTTCCTCCTTCTTATATAAATCTAGTATTTGCAAAAGACCACCGAAAAATAGGTCAATTCCAACATATACCCGACTGTTACGAAACTTTCCAGAGATCGTTAATAGTTACGCCTCCAACATTTGCATCGCCCAATCATCAGTAACGTCAGTATATCAGTTAAACAAGGCGAGTCACTCAAGGGACACGGTTAGCTTAATGCTAGCGCTAGCCTGTTACATTACTATACATAGGATTTCACTTACCACATAAACCGAGAGATGCCTGCGCTGATGATTTCTGCGCAGGTTTTAACTTTACACAGAGCACATGCGATCACAGTAATGAAACTAAAATATCCGCGATTCAAAACGGCAGATTCAACAAACCGCATATTAAAAGCGGCTAGAGCTCCTAATTAAATATATATTTTTATCCATGTGTGAGCTATTGAGCTCTGTGAAACAGCCAATCAGAGCAGAGCTCATTAATATTCATGAAGCTTCCAAATAACAGAGCATTTCATTCTAGGGGCAAATTCTAGGGTTGTAAATGGACCTGTAAAACCATTTCGGGAGATTTTTTGCCCTTTCTTATGCCAAATACCTTCTATGTAGATATCAGAGAACAATTTAAAATATTCTCTTAATGCATTCTATGGCACCTTTAATACCACATTACTAACAAACGATTGTGTGTTTAATTGCAGCAGCCCCGATCAGGAGAACACAATAGGCGGAGCTCCAGAAAACCTGACATTTAGGGAGCGCCAGAGACTCTTCTCACAGGGAAAGGAAGTGTCGAATAAAGTGAAAGCATCCCGGAAGCTCATGGAACTGGAGAACGAACTCAACATAAAGCAGTAGCGAAGAGCCCTAGCAGGACTAATTGCCAATATGTGACCCATCCCTGGAAAAAAAAAACAAACACAAAACACATCCAACTACGGCTTCCCAGTCATTTCCAAACGGTCTTTTGGGGTTTTACTAAATAACTGGACAATTCACTATCATTTAGCTGCAATAAGAGACGATATTCCGTAAATTCCCTCGAAAGATATATTATAATAAAGCACTGTAAATTGTTTTAATTATATTAAGAAAACTGAAATGACATGAAGGGGGTATATTTTTGTTTGTGAAAAGTTATTCAGAAAATGAAGCAGTCTTTGCTCATTTTATTTTTTATTTTTAATAGGCAGTAATGTTGGATATTTTATGGTGTTATTTTATTCTCTTTCTACATCTTTCCACTACTTTTTTTTGTTTTGAAAGTAAGTGCCGATATAATAGACCAAACAGCTCTCAGTACAGAACAGGGGTCCGAATATTATTGAACAGCTCAACAGTAGCGCGTGAACGAATCTTATATAGGAGGCTCACGTTTTGTTTTTGTTTTTCTTGTCGCACTATTTTTTCCGGCTGTTCATGGATACACAGGCACCTTTCGGCCAATCTCGTGACTGCATTCAAATTGTTTTGCTCTTAAATGAGCTCTCGTAACCTTGTTAGCACCATTTGTAAATTTCCTTTGAGAATGTAGTCATTTTTCTTGATTATTTTACTGCGCCGTCTGCAAGTCTGTCATTCCGCTGAGGTTTACCACTTTTCTAAAATGTTTAGGAGTTTTTTGTGTTTAAATGAACCGGACGATGTGACGCAGTAGCCAGCTGATTGTTTGATGGTAGTATAATGTTAAAAAGAGATGATTTAAAATAAAGAGGTTTGTGGAAATGAGATGCAGGAGCCTTTTGATTAGCAGGTATTTATTTGAACCTTACTGACACAGTGACAGATCTGTTTGTATTTATAAGTCTGGATAGAATCTGCAGGTTAAATTTGATGGATGAGCGACAAACGTGAGGTTTAAACACTAAAGGCCACTATCCGCTGTTTGGTTGTGCGTTAAACGGCTTCCATCTGCCCACAGTATTGCAGAGGTTTATTTAAATGGAGGATCCGGTCGTGTCTCTTCACTTTGAAGCACCTGCATCTTTTCTTTCATAGTCTAGACCTGTTGGCGCCTGTGTAAATAATTTTCCAGAGAACACAGACTTTGTAAATCAAACGATGCATAAGGGTAATGTCAATATCCTAGCTTTTTTGTCACTTTGACAAACATAAACTGACACATATACACACACACAGTCGTGTTTTCATTTTAGGTTAAAGACAAATTCATTTGATTCATTTTAATGGTTGTTACATAGGCTTTTGTAAATCATAAATAAATATGGATTTTACAAAAAAGCTGAAAAATTGTCTCTATTTTATAAAAAATGAAAAAATATATTGTAATATGTATTTTTTTATTGTTTTACAAAAAAGCTTAATCTATTTTGTAAGAATGTCTACTAAATGAAAAAAATATGCTAACATTATTATTTACTTAGAATTTGATTATTTGCATTTTTTTTTTCCCAATTACGAGACCGTTATACCCAAGTTTCTACTTTACCACACAGAAATCAAAATAGACTTTAATTCAGTAACTGAAAGCATGTTAAAAAACAGGTGAAATCATATCATTGTCATTGAATTTTATTTTTAATGCATTTTTGAAAAATCAATAGATTAGAATACAAACAAGCATGATTGATATTACTTTCTGGACCCTTAAAAACAAATAGACTTCAGTAATGACCGTGGAGCTGTAATTGTGGCATCTTAATGTTTTTTTGTATTATTATCAGAGTCGTTGGTACTTATATCCACCTTTTTCTTCCCAGAAGAGTGGGTGTGGGTATGGCTTCCAGTCTCATCCATGTCCAGATATTTTTAGCTGTACAGAACAGCTTGTTTTGCTGCTTGATATTGCAAATTGGTGTGTCTTACCATATTTTAATGTATTATTTTAATTATGAGCACACTGGTTTGTAGTGCAAACCTTTTTACGGTTTACTACACATTGTTATTCTTCATTATTTCTCTACAGCGGATAATGAACCGGAAGTCTCACCCATAGGCTTACTTATGCGTTGAAGAAAAAGGTGGATAGAGTAGGTTAGGTTACACAAAGCAGTTGTGTTTTGTCATCTGAACACTCTGTGGGTGTATGACACATGTTGTCTATTCACAATACTGCGGCAGTCTTACATTATTGACACCAGGATCAGCTCACAAACATGGATCACAGACAGCTGTCAATGTGCAGACACAATTGTGGGTGTGGATTCAATGTTTCTGACAACAGTTCTGAGAACAGTTTTGAATGTATTTTTGAAACTCTATCACTGCTTTCTCCTGCTCTTTTGTCTCAATGGACCCTTTTCGGAGTTGGCGGATTTCTTTGATGGCTTCCAGACCAGAGATGTTCCTTGTTTTCACCAGGTAGCAGGCCAGCATGGTTCCCGTTCTGCCATGACCATGCATACAGTGAACCGCAACGCCCTGAGGAGCACAAAAGAAACTAAATCGGGTTTTAACTGTCTGACAGCAGTTTATGAAATAAAAGGGTTAAAAATGTTTTATATACAAAGTATATAGCCTACAAATGCATAACTGTACTGTATTGTATCTTTGTAAATTCATTTATTAATGCTATGTGTTTTCAAAAAAAAATGTTTAGATCAATTATTAAAAATTCAAAATATATGAAAGAAAGCGGAACATGATCACTAAAATATCTGACCCTGGACCACAAAGCCAGTGTTAAATAGCACAGGTATATTTATAGCAATAACCAAAAATACATTGTATGGGTAAAAAATTATTAAATTTTCTTTTATGCCAAAAATCATTCGGATATTATGTAAAGATCATGTTCCACGAAGATATTTTGTAAATGTCCTACCATAAATATATCAAAACTTAATTTTTGATTAGTAATATGCATTGCTAAGAATTTCACTTGGACAACTTGAAAGGCGGTTTTCTCAATATTTAGATTTATTTTCAGATTCCAGATTTTGAAATAGCTGTATCTCAGCCAAATATTGTCCTATTCTAACAAACCATATCTGATGGAAAGTTTATTTATTCACCTTTAAATGATGTCTCATTTTAAATAAATTGACTCTTATGACTGGTTTTGTGGTCCACATTTGGCAAAAAGTTATTTACTATAGGCTTTTTAGAGCAGTTATGTCATCATGACAACAAAATTTAGATATAACTTTACACTTTAAGCAATTTAAGTGCGCAAGCCTTACATTAATACATTTAAAAAAAATCATTTTAACATGTATACAGTACCATTAAAAAAAAGGTTTTATTTAATGTTTTTTGAAAAGAAGTCTTTTATACTTACCAAGTCTGTATTTATTTGATTAAAATTACAGAAAAAAAAAACTGTAAAATTGCGAAATATTATTACAATTTAAAAAAAAAAAGTTTGCTATTTGAATATATTTAAAAACTTTAAAGGCGATTTTCTCAATATTTAAATTTGTTTTTCCACCCTCAGGTTTTCAAATAGTTGTATCTCAGCCAAATATTGTCCTATCCTAACAAACCGTACATCAATGGAAAGCTTATTCATTCAGCTTCATTCAAAACTTGACCTTTATGACTGGTTTTGTGATCCAGGGTCACGTATAGATATAGTAAAGTCCTCATACCGCTACTAGAGAAGCTTGTACTCGGCGGCGTCACGTGGAACATGTTACTTTTCTCAACGCTATTCAGGATCGACCAATAAGAGCCATTTGTGGTTACAGATCGAATGAGTATTCGGTTGTTTGAGGCGCCCTCTTGCGGAACAAAACTTCGATTTACACAGGAAACAGATGCTTTCGAATAAAAGTATTAGCATTATAAGTATAAAACACGTCTCGTACATACATATTGGGTGAAAACGAAGTTGTAGACTTTTTAATTCGATGAACCTGTTGTTTAAAAACACTATAAAAGCGTTTCTCCCTCACCTCCCCTTTAGCATTGGCTTCCTCCACGATGCTCAGGAATCTCAGGATTTGAGGGAGAGTCGGCGGAGTGAAGTCCACTATACTGATGTGA